>NC_045549.1:63096838-63384338 GCF_009769535.1 Thamnophis elegans
ATTATTACTATTTTTCAATGTTGAGAATGCAAAAAGAAAATGTGGATTGAATTAGAGGGTTTCCATCTATTTTATTCCAGCAGAATTTCTGCTGATGTACGAAAACCAAATCTTCCTTCCTTTCATGTTTGTCAAATTAGCTGTCAAATTTAAAAACAGTTATAAACTGTTTATATTGTAGTTTACTACAGTATGCAACTTATGTGAAAGGTAAATATGAGTAGAGCCAGACTACACCAAACAGTTCTTGTTCATTTAAAAGAAGCACAGAGTTTGTAGACTATTGCATTACTTTGTATTTTAACTAAAGCAGAATTACTTATTTTTAAAAGAACCGTTATATTTTACGAAGGATAAAGAATAGCAAAAATGTTGAGAGAATGTTTGTTATCTCACTATATACATGACTTATCTAGCACATCTTAACCATATAGCACTCCTTTGGGGTAGGGAAGGAACAGACTTGGCATTCTCCAGATATTGTTGAATTTTAGTTCTCAATATTCTCCTTTGTGTCAGCTCTGGAAGCCATATTAACACCCGGTCGCTGACACTTTGTTGGTTAGAATGGCTGGGATCTCTTAAAGTTATAGTTACTAATTTCTAATAGATTTTAGGCTCCCCATATCAGCTTAAGACGGAATGATTTATCCATTTTAGACCCTTTCTATTTTTCTTAGTTTGAATTATATGTTTATATTTGCATTTTTTTTTTCATTTGGGGCCTTCCTTCTGTAATGTGGGAAGAAAAATAGTATAGAAATAGAAGAAGAATATTACAGTGTAAGCATATATACAGAAGTTGATCTGCAAATTGATAGCCCCATTTAAGCGTTATCCTATTCAATACTGAATAGATAAAGAGGAAAGGACATTTTAGAATCCCTCCTCAATCTGTACATTCAGTGGAGAGAAGATGTAGGGAATTGCAAACTCATATTTCTCTTTCATTTATTTCATTCCTCGCTGCTTTCTTTTGTAGAAGTGCTTCTACCTGTATAATAAATCTATATTATACTTTTTAAACTCCAGGCAATTGACAGACATGCTGATATTAAACAATAACAAGATTCAGTTATTAAAGCAGAAAACTGCTCAGCTCGAGGCACAATGTCAACAGCCATGTAGAGACACTGTCCAGATACAAGAATTAACTGGAAGAGGTAAGAGTAACAAGCTGTTGTATTCATTTACTAACGCTAAATTCTATGCTCTCCTCTGAAGAACTGTTTACCAAGACAAAAGTACATTATATACCCATTACAATCTAATCTGCAATTGATTTTAAAAAGCGTTTCTTTAACATATTATAAATTAATAGAAATAATTAGTTGACTTAGCTGTTTTAGGTTAAATTTATTTTTCGAGAAGATATTCTTAAATAGCAGTTAGGCATAGAGGCGAGATCTTAACAAAATCTATTTTTTAAGTGAAAGAAATAAATTGATTCCAGTGGATATTAACAGCCTTAAGATGTAGATGTTACTGCTATAATTATCTTTTAACCTCAGTTGTAAGAACACTTATAAATCAATTCATTTAGTATTAGTTACACTCTACATTTTAATAGTTTTCATAGAATTTTGGATATTATGATCTAATATATTATGTTAAATTAATGGCATTTAAAATTATTGTTATATGGAAGCAATCCAAAAATAAGACACTAAGAAACTGTATGCAAAAGCATTTTCACTGTGGCTTCAGAAGTTGTGTAAAGCATGTTGACATAAGGCTAATGCACAAATATTCTATGCAGAAATAAGTTGCCTTTAAGTTACAATAAGATGTAAATGGGAGAAATATTAATTCTATTTAACTCATTTAATTTTGAACTACTCACTTGCTGGTCTTGGAAATACAAATTTCTGAATTATTAAATATGACCTTCCAGTATGTGACTCAAAGGTTGATTAGGGCCAAAAGAAGTTGGCCCTTTCTCCCCAAATGGATTCTTATCAACAGGAAATGAGAAGCTAAGAACATACCAGTAATTGTTTCCATAATCCTTAAGGCTAAAGATACGAAACATACTATTGCCACTGGTCACTGGTTGAGATGGATGGCTATAGTAACTGAACAAACAATAAGTAAGCAAATAAGTAAGTAAGTAAGTAACCAAGTATGAAAACGAGTGGCAGAACCTAGAGTAGAGTTAAAAGAGAAATAAGCCTAGAATCTCTACATAACCACAAGTGAACTATGTCCAATTACCCTTCTGCTGAATTTCATTCAGCCTAACTCCTAACAGGTGCTAACTGTTAGTTGAGAATATTCCTGTGCAAAGGCATGAGTAGCAATAAATCAGTTTAATTGGACCTTCACATATGGCCTTGACCTTTTGTGCCTCAAAAATATCTGTCAATATATTTTTTTAAAGTATCTTAGGCAATGGCCTAGGCTAGGGCACTTTTTTCCAGTTTTGTAAATTTCTATGGAGGTCAAGAGGTGCCACTTTCAGAGGAAACATCAAAGTTGAAAAACAGATATACGCTCATATCTGTTGAAACAAAATAGGAACTACCTTTATAATAATGAAGTATCAAACAAAAATATACTTTATAATTCTGCGCATGTTGCTTTATTTATTCCCATATCTGCTTTTGTATAGGACCACCAGTGAATGGGCTTCTTGTAGCCTTATTTAGGCCATGAGGACTAATGGAAACATTTGCAGACATTTTCTAAACATATGAGCCACCTGGGCTTATTGATCTACATTGGCTAGTTTCACGTCACATGTTTTATTGCAAAATACAGTTGCTATTTCCATAATATGCTAAGATGCAGAACAGTGGTGGGATTCAAATAATTTAACAACCAGTTCTCTGCCCTAATGACTAGCTGGATAGGCGTGGCTCGGTGGTCATGTGACTGGGTAGATGTGGCCAACTCAACATCACTCAGGTCGATGGGCGCTTCGCCTTAGCTGCTACAATGTAATCAGGGTTAACCAGAGAGGCAGTTTCTGTAAGCAGGGCAATAAAGATGAGGCTAGAAGCAACACCAGAATGTTTCCTTCATGCCTTCCTTACAGGATTAGCCCTGTAAAGTGGGAAAAAACAAAATGAGATTTCTCCCAACAACCGGTTCTCCGAACTGCTTAGAAAGCTAACAACCGGTTCTCTCGAATAGGTACGAGCTGGCTGATGCAGAAATAAACCAAATTATAGCTGCTTCCCCCTTCATTCAGTATGCTAAGACAAAGATTGTTGCCATTATTTTAAGCTAATTTCTGTACTGATTGAACCTTAGTTATTTTCTCAGGCTATCTGTGAGAGGGATCTTGGAGTCCCAGTGTACAATCATGTGCAGCAGCAGCCAAAAAAGCCAATGCAATCCCAGAATGTATTAACAAAAAGACAGAACCACATGAAGTACGAGTACCATTTTAAAAAACCTTAGTAAGACCATACCTGGGATATTGCATCCAGTTTAGGCCAATCACACTATAAAATGGATTGAGACTTTGGAAAAAGTGCAGAGAGGAGCAACAAAGATGTATAGGGACTTGAAGATTAAGCATGATGAACAGTAGCAGGAGTTGGGTCTAGTCTAGCGAAAAGAAGGACCAGGGGAGACATGATAGCACTGTTCCAATGTTTGAAGGGCTGCCACAAAAAAAGAAGAGATCAACCTATTTTCCAAGGCACCAGAAGGCAAGACAAGTAACAATGGATGGAAACTAATTAAAGAGAGATCCAACCTAGAACTAAGGAGAAATTTCTTGACAGTGAGAACGATCAACCAGAGAAACAGCTTGCTTTCAGAAGTTGTAGGTCTTCTGTATCCCTGGAACAGGGTTGGGTGGCTGCCAGTGTTACTGCCAGTTCGCAACCCGTGTGCAACCCACGGCCAATCCGTTTGTGTTTGCGATCTCCGATGCATGTGCAGAACAATTTACAGTGAACTGCACATGTGCAGTCACCAAAATCCAAAATCGCGGTGGCCAAGCGGCAGCGAGGGAACTGGTTTGGGGGCATGGCAAGCCTGGGTCGCTGCCGGTTCTGCAACTCAGGCCTGAATTCCACTACCAGTTCAGCTGAACCGGGCCAAACTGGCAGCTACCCACCTCTGCACTGAAGGCTTTTAAGAAGAACCTGGACATAGGGTCTCCTGTCTGAGCAAGCAGTTGGACTAGAAGACCTCCAAGGTCTATTCGAACTCTGATATTCTGTTCTGTTCTGTTCTACTCTACTCTACTGCTAGTTTCATTTGAACTGATGTGAACAACCACTATGGCAGCAAATCTAGATGCTTAGAAGCTTGACTATATGTTTCAATTTCCATCAGGAAAAAAAAATCATGTTCAGTACCAAATAAATTCCAATACCAATAACAACAGTGAGGCTTTGGTTCGGATACAAGCCCCTGTACGTTTTATGTTAGGTGGGCTTGAAATAATTTATTTCAAAGCAATTCAGCATGTATAGTTGAGGATAACTAATGGAGTAGACCCTTCATTGCAACAGGAATGCTTGGAGTCCAATCTTTTCTTCCTTACAGCATAGATGTGAGATTAAAGGGATTTTTTTAAAAAAAAAATATTGTGCTGTGAGTACTTTTAGCAAGACAGAATGAGAACATAATAAACCATCATTTAAAATAAAGAGGGTTTTTAGGGTTAACTAAAAATGAATATAGTGGATTGCAGTTATTACAACTCACTTTTCTCTTACATATTAATTATAGATTGTCAAGACATTGCTAATAAAGGTGCCCGGCAGAGTGGACTGTACTTCATAAAGCCCCTGAAAGCTAAGCAACAGTTCCTAGTGTACTGTGAAATCGACAATCTGGGCAATGGGTGGACAGTTTTACAGAGGGTAAGCATATCACGGGGGAAAAAAGAGATACAACAAAGGGGTTCAGGGCCCAACAATATATAATCTCTATCTGTCGAGAAGGAGAGAAGAAAGGAGGGAAGGAAGGAGGGAACGGAGGAAGGAGAGAAGGAGAGAAGAAAGGAGGAAGGAAGGAGGGAACGAAGGAAGGAGAGAAGGAGAGAAGAAAGGAGGGAAGGAAGGAGGGAATGTAGGAGAGAAGGAAGGGGGAAGGAAGGAGGAAAGGAAGGGGGAAAGGAAGGAGAGAAGAAAGGAGGGAAGGAAGGAGGGAAGGAAGGAGGGAAGGAGAGAAGGAGGGAAGGGGGAAGGAGGGAGGGAAGGAAGGAGGGAAGGAAGGAGAGCAGGAGAGAAGAAACGAGGGAAGGAAAGAGGGAGGGAGGGAAGAAGAAGTAGGACCGTTGTAAGATAAGATGGATCTATGGGATGGTAAGAAAGCAATCTTCAAGTATATTGTCAACTGTAGGGAAAAATTGTTATAAATACATATTATTAATAACAGTTATGAGATCATATAATTGTGAATGTATATATGAAATTGATAAAATAAAATTAAAAAAAAATAATCTCTACCCGTCTTCTGTTTTATTTACAGAGGCTTGATGGCAGCGAAGACTTTCACAAAAACTGGATTCAGTATAAGGAAGGATTTGGACATCTGTCACCTAATGACAATACAGAATTCTGGTTGGGAAATGAAAAGATTCATTTAATAACTACACAGACTACAGTCCCCTATGCCTTGAGAATAGAGCTGGAGGACTGGAGTAACCAAAAAAGGTATAGATTTCTTTATCAGCTAACATAAAGGGGACTGGCAAAAATTGCTATTTTAGCTACCTGCACTTTACATGTGCTAGCATATAAGTGATACAATAAGATCACTGCAGCTGCTAGTTGTAACGCTGCCGTGGTGGCACAGTGGTCAGAATGCAGTACTGCAGGTTATGTCTGCTGACTGCCAGCTGCCCGCACTTCGGAAGTTCAGTTCTCAACGGCTCAAGATTGAGTTAGCCTTCCATCCTTCCGTGGTGGGTAAAATGAGGACCCTGAATTGTTGAGGACAGTATGCTGACTTGGTAAACTGCTTAGAGAGGACTGTAAAAGCACTGTGAATCAGTGTATAAGCGCTATTGCTATTCTACAAGCTAAATGTACTGTATTTCAAACCCATTGAGATTAGTGGAATTTAAATTGCTTTTAACCAATGTATACATTAGCATTATAATATTACCTAGGGTTAGTTTGTTTATCTGTTTTAAATAAAGACTTGTTTGTCTGAGCAATGTCTGCAGGAATGATCATACTGTAGTTGGTCCATTATTTGCTTGTCTGTGTAGATGCTATGTATTTGTATAACTCCTGAAATTGTATTTTAATAATTTCTCAGGAATGAGTGCAAACCCCTGCCCTTGAAATATTAGTATTGGGCCATCCAACTGAATGGCTAAGAAATTAAAGGCCACAAGAAGTTAATAGTGATTTTCGTTCTTTTTTTCCCCAACCCAGCTATGCCGATTATGCCCATTTCAAATTGGGAAATGAAGCTGACAAATACCGTTTGATCTATGCCTACTTTGCTGGGGGTGAAGCTGGGGATGCCTTTGATGGGTTTGATTTTGGAGAGGATCCCAGCGACAAGTTTTTTACTTCTCACAACGGCATACAGTTTAGCACGCCTGACAGCGATAATGATAAATATGACGGCAACTGTGCTGAACAAGATGGATCTGGATGGTGGATGAACAAGTGTCATGCCGCCCATCTGAATGGCAAATATTATTCAGGTAATGTTTGGAAGTTCACATACGCACAATGCGCTCTATGAATGAGACATTTCCCAAGCAGCTGCTTTCTGACTTTCCCAGCAGTTTTTAACTTACGGTATAGCCTTTCTTCATACCATTTTTGCCTCTTTTAAAAATTCATGAAATATCATTAAGAAGGAAAAGCGGAGGTTAGTTGAACAATGTCTTTTGATACTTTCCATCTTAAGTATTTTAAGCAGGTATTAATTCATGTCCTCCTTCCCTTTTTTTAAAAAAAAAAGAAGAGAGCTTAATATCTGCAACATAAATTTTTGGGTTATTAGCTCTAAATTAAACATACCAGAGGTGGTATTTGTTGGTTCTCTGAACTACTCAAAATTTCCACTACTGGTTATCCAGAACCAGTCAGAACCTGCTGAATTTCACCCCTATTAAAAGATCGGCATGCGCAGAAGCATTGCACGAGTGAGTGTGTGTACACGAGTAAACCGGTAGTAAAAAAAATGGAAACCCACCACTGATTCTTAACAATAGTTCTGGCCATTGAGAAGCTGGAAACACAATTATACAAAAAGCTGTCAAGATAATATCCTGGTGGGGTCCTTGGTGCTTTCCAAACTTGTTTGCTTGTGTGTTTGCAGAAGTTTTATTACCAAACTAGATAACATCATCAGTATTAGAAAGGAGTAGAGTTTGCTCTCATTTTATATTCTAGTGACTTTCCGGGAGTGGTTTTGATGGTTCCTTGACTTTTGTTTACTATTAGCTTGTTTGGAAGTTCCTTGATGAATCGATCTGATTTAATCCCATGGAACTTCTAAATAAGCATTAAAACATAAGGAGCGGATTAAAAATGACTTTGTTGCAGTGGTGAAATTCAATTTTTTTTACTACCGGATCTGTGGATGTGGCTTGGCAGGTGGCAGGGGAAGGATACTGCAAAATCTCAATTCCAACCTCACTCTGGGGCCAGTCAGAGGTGGTATTTGCCAGTTCTCCAAACTACTCAAATTTCCACTACCGGTTCTCCAGAACCTGTCAGGACCTGCTGAATTTCACCCCTGCTTTCTTGGCTTGGCTCTCAAGGGCAGTCACATTGCCGTCAAGGTTAATAGCCATTGATCTCTATGACTTTCATAAACTGATGCAGTCTTTTTTTTAAAAAAAACAGCCAAACTGGTAGACAGCACATCTCATGATAGATATTAATTTTGGATTATAATTCATGCAGAAATGTTAAACACCATGTCTGCAGCAGTTTAATACCATTGTACTTGATCGTAGAATAAATGAAATTACCTAACGTTCACCTAGCACGGTCTTAAAATTAGTATATATTAATTTTATCAATTAATAACATTAAGTTACCTGCATAGGTATCTCAAAGCTATGTAAAAGTATTTCCTGGCTCATTTACATTTTACTTCTCCCCTCCCACCCATTTTAGGAGGCACTTATACCGAGAAAGATGCAGGTCCAAGTGGCTATGACAATGGCATTATCTGGGCAACTTGGCGTGATCGGTGGTATTCCTTAAAGAAAACAGTTATGAAAGTCATTCCTTTCACCAGACTCGCAATTGTAACAGGGCAACAAAGTGGAGGAGTGAAAGATGTTGATTTTGGGAGCCGTGGAGACATTTAGAAAGACAACTGCCTTTGTAAAGGCAACGATGAACACCAATACTATCGAATTTTGAGCATATTGTTTACAATAAAACGACACATTCATGACAAGAAGTGGTTTTTTTTAAGAAAAAAAATCATCTTAATTTTTCTAATAAACTTACATGATTACTGATCATATACCGTAAGTTCTGGCGGTGTCTATTACTTAAATTGACTTTAAAAGCAGGTGCTATAGATTATTGTGATTGGTTTAAAAATTAGTCATATTTATAGAGGACATCAGTTTAAATCAATAGCCTTTATGTATGTCATGACTAATTGAAATCTCACTGATATCATTGTTTGGTTCCCACAATGAGCTAAGCTTACCACACCATATTTAGGCATGTTCAACAGCAATTGGATGTTTGTTGGCTGGTAGGTTATAAATCATTGGTTAACAAACTAGAACAGCTAAGTGCACAGGAGCCAAAGATAAATAAACTAGCTTATGACTTAGACCAAAATTTGCACCTAGCCATTTAAACTTCTAATAACTTTGTCTTGCCCCAGTCAAATCATGAGGAAAATGAGTTCTGCTGATAATCTGGCTTCATTAAGTGTAACTTCTTGTAAACATAAAGACATTTAAACTAGCAATGTGATTAATGTCTACCAAGGATGTCAGATAAATGAGCAAAGATCTTCATGGAATTCTATTTGCAGACATTAAAAAACCAATATTTTTCAAATACCAGTGTTTGTTTTCATTTCTACTGCAAGTTAGAGATGCTTTAAAAAATAAGATGGAAGTGAAGCTAAACTCAGTTCAGACAGTAATTTTCTCTATTACTGGAATAAAAGGCATTCATCGTTCATTTCTTGCACACATTGCATAAATATATGTGTGTACAGTTGTGTAGACCTGTGATGGCGAACCTATGGCATGCATGCCACAGGCCAGCTGATTTCTTTTGCCTTCTGGAGGGCGGGGGAGGGCATTTTCACCCTCCCAAGGCTTCAGGAAAGCCTCCAGAGCCTGTGAATGACAAAAAACAGGCCCAACGGGCAAATCGGAAGTTCGGAAACAAACTTCCGGTTTGCCCATTGGGTGGTTTTTTTGCCCTCCCCAGGCTTCAGTAAAGTCTCCGGAACCTGGAGAGTGCGAAAACTCCCCAGGGATGGAGGGCAGAGAGTCATGTGCGTATGTGCGGGGCGGGGGTCACACGTGCATGCACAGGTGGGTGAGGCGCATTGAATTGGGGTGTGAGCACCCACAATTTTCACACGCCTTTACAAAAAGGTTCGCCATCAATGTATTGATCTACATTGGCTAGTTTCACATCACATCACACACACACACACACCACACACACACACACACACACAGTATGTATAATTGATTAAATATTAAACACACAGAGAGAGAGATGCAACCCCCTCTTTCCAGCTAACTCATTGTTTCAGAAACATTGGTATCAATTCAGATCATCAAGGTGTTGCCAAGTTAGGTAAAATTCAATGGTGATACTCAGCTTTGGTTCCCCTTTTAAGGGCTTTTAACAGGAATGCAATTAACAGGAATAAAAAAAAGTTTTCAAAACTTTATTTGCAAATAGATTTATTTCAAATCTATATGCAAAAACATAGACTGGATTAACATGTTTGTGCTAAACCATCATGTAGATTATTTTATTTGTTTTCATATCCTATGAATGGAATGTACATTGCTTAATTTATTATCAAATTTGTATACTAGCCTATGCTACTATAAGCACATAATATCAAAATACATATCGCTATCACAATACAAAATCAATTTTTAAAAAAACACACAGATTGAAAAACAGTTATCATATTAGATATAAAATACAATATGTCAACAAAAACCAATATAAATCAATAAACCACTTAATTTCTGGATACCAAACAGAGGAAGACTATTTGAACTGTTTTCCTAAAACTTAGAAGAATGGAAACCAATCACCGTATATACTCGAGTATAGGCCGACCCGAATATAAGCCGAGGCACCTAATTTTACCACAAAAAACTGGAAAAGTTATTGACTCGAGTATAAGCCTAGGGTGGGAAATGCAGCAGCTACCGGTAAATTTCAAAAATAAAAATAGATACCAATAATGTTTTTGAATATTTATTTCAAAGAAAAACAGTAAACTAGCGGTGTATTCAATGAAATACTTCACTCACCTCATGATGCTGATGTCCCGCTGTGATGATGATGTCCCGTGCAGCCGCGGGAGCGATGTCCCGCCTCCTATGACACACGGCACAGTGATTCCTAGCATTGGATCACTGTACCAGAGGAGGTGGGACATCGCTATGTGGCTGCTTGCCATAACAAGGAGGAGGTGGGACATCGTTGCAGAGCGGCAGGAGGGGGAGGAAGGGGAATCGTAAGACAGCCCTGCATTACATTAGAACGTGAGGAGGGGGGATGGTGCGGTGCGCGCTGCGCGGCAAACTGACACAGAGGGAGGGGAAACTCACAGGGGCACTGGGCCATTCACGAGTGTCACCCAGCGGCATGGCCCCGCCCCTTTTTCTCCTCCATTTCGGGCAAATTTTTCACTGACTCGAGTATAAGCCGAGGCGGCTTTTTTCAGCCCAAAAAGTGGGATGAAAAACTAGGCTTATACTCGAGTATATACAGTATATATATTTAGTTATAATATCCTGTTATGAGTTGCAGACGTGCTATAGCAGGGGTCCCTAACCCCAAGGCTGCAGCCCACTACCAGGCCTTGAGCCTTTTGTAATCAGGAAATGGTGGGTGAGTGTGTGCACATGAATCCCCACTTGTGCACATCCCCAGTCACACAAGCAGAGGACGAGCACATGGGCACCTGCTCCATTTGTATGAGTGACAGATGCGTGTGCCCACTGCACATGCATGTGCTTGCCCACCAGCCACATAGAACCATCCCCTCTCCCCCCACCACAGGTCCACCAAGCAAAAAGGTTGTGAAACTCTGCTATAGTTATGCCATAGTGCTTCTTCCATCTCACAGGAACACACATCAACATTCTGTATTTAGTCCAATTCTTTTTACATGCATACTAAATGTTCCTGAAATAAATTAACATGAGGTCTGAGCTCAAACAGCAACAATCCATAGGTAATACATAGCTCATTAACCTTCAGAAGGTCAGTTATTAGCTCTCTGAGAGTCGTTGAGGCCACTTGGGAGTTTATCTGTACCAGGGGTGGTTCCTGCCAGTTCCAACCCCTTCTATAGAAGAGGTTCCACAAATCTACAGTGCCGTTTAGAACCGGTTCCAGCTCCCTCCCCCCACCCATCCGCACATCATCAAGATGAAGAGTGAGAGGAGGAATTCTGGGAGTTGAAGTCCACAAGTCTTAAAGCTGCCAAGTTTGAACACCCCTGGGGTTTTTTTTCTAAAGGGTTAGGGGTGCAAGGCTCCTGTAACTTGACATCTTTAAGACTTGCGTGCTTCAAACGCCAGAGTTTCTGAGCCAACATTTTGGTTGCTAAGCAAGAACGTTGTTAAGTGAGCCTCACCACATTTTACAAGTTGACCACTCCGACCCGGTCACATGGCTGGCAAGCCACTCCCACCCAGTCACATGACTGGCAAGCCACTCCCACAAAGCAGGCCACACCTACAGAAGAGGTTCTATAAAATTTTGAAACCCACCACTGATCTGTACCCTCAGAATCACCTGAATCAGAATGCAAATATGTGTGGAAGCTTCTTGGAACTGATGAAAGGACTGTATTGCAGACAGGAAATAGGCGGTGTCATATCCCTCTTCAATGCCAAGAAGGGACAGTTCCATTTTAACATAGATGGTCTCTTAAACCCCTCTTTCAAACCAGTGGTCCTCTTTGTCCAAAATGTAGAGTTTGCTGTCTTCAAAAGAGTGACCTTTCTCTTTTAAATCCAGATGGACTGTCTAAGCTTGCCCTCTTCGGTTTGTTCTCCTATATGTTATGCCCTGTGTTTGTGAAGTGGCTGCTTTGTTTCCACAATGTACAGATCTTAACTCCAAATATCTCACTGAAAAGTACTGTACATATCAGATTGTTCTATTTGTGCCCAGGTGTTTTATCCTTGGTATGGACAAAGTTTTGCCTTTGTGTATTCTTGGGTTTGAAGTTTGCATGAATGTTGTGTTGGTTGAAAATCCTCCTGAGCTTTTCAGATATTCCAGCATTGTGCCTTCAACAACTCTCAGAGAGCTAACTACTGACCTTCAGAGTGTGAAAGGCTAACCTTCAGATGACTGCAATGATCATAAAGCCTTCTATTACCCACCATTCAGTCAGAACTAAAGAAGCTTCTTGACTGAGAAGTGAAATGTTTTCAAAGGAAAAAAAACAATGGAAGCCCAACTGCCTTTTAAGAACCACCTTTGGAGTAGAGAGGAAAGTATGTCAATATGAATAGAAATGGAAAACAATCCTATCGATGTGCCAAACTTAACTGGGTTGCGTGCGAAATCTAAAAAACTTGTTCCTAGTTATTGCAAATAATTTACTTAGTTAACCCAGACATAGTTAGATTTGACTCCATCTTACCCAACTTCGGGGAGAGGGAAATATATAACTCCCCCCTCCCCTCCCAGATATCTAACTTTTTTAATCTCATGTTAAATTTGATCCTTTTTACTCTGAGATGGCATTCAAGAGATCCACTCCAAAAAAGGGTCTGTTTGTGGGTTTTCACCTCTTCCATCATAGTCTCATAGGGGCTATGGGACCTCCCTCATGAAGAGGGAGGGGACAGAGGGATAAGGAGTCAGACAGACAGAAAAAAGGTGTGGGGTAGATAAATCTTCCAGAATTTGTACAAATGTTTTTCCCTTCCAGAAATCTAAAGATTACAGTGCGATATAAAAGATAGAGAACAAATGTTCTTCTGCAACGCACTCCTCTAATGCAAGAAATAGCATCTGTTTGTCATTGCATTGGCTTTGTGCTTAACGTTGGATTCCTCTCTACAATTTACCTTGAAATGACTCATTTCAACCTTTAGACATTCTCAGTTCCAGGAATATGGTTGGAGCAACCAGGATTTGCCTTCCATGTTTGCTAGCATTGAGCAACTAGACTGTCAAAAAAAACAAGAGTTTGGGCAAGAGTTTCTGGGTCACCAAACTCAGAGATTGCAACATGCCTGTGTAAACAGAAGGAAACTAATCATTAATGAAGGAAGGGGAGGAGGATTGACAAAACAAAGATAGAAATAGAACCAAAAATGCCCAAGTGAAGGCTATTCCTTTGGGCCACAGCCATACCTTTCTGAAGATGTTTCCACTAAGAATTCTCTGTGCACTACTGTCCTTCAGCATCGCCTTGGTATGAATATATTTTATCTAGTTTTTTTCTTTACTGATTATATTGATTTGTGTTCTTTTCATTACTTGCAGCGACATATTTCATCCCTTCACTATCAAATACACTATAATTTGATCAAGAACAACAGCCTGTCCACTTCAAATATTCTCTTAGTGGCGGTATAATTCTTGGACCAACTTGGAAGTTTGTTGATAAAATTAATATTTAGCTTTGTATGGCACATGTGAAAAAAATCCCACTGGCACATTTAGCTCCTATTTATGTTCCATGACTTGCATGGAATAAATAATTCGATCTCTGGAGAGTTGATGGAGACCCCAGAAGAACGTTGGGATTCAGCCCATATCTTGATGTGGCTTTGTGTTTTTAAATGCTCACGGAGGCTGTTTATCATCTTGCTTGCTTAGAAACTGTGGGTGCTTTATAAATATTTTCATGCATTTATATGCATTTCCCTTATATTTTTATACAAAAACTAGATGACATTTTTGAACATGTTATGTATAAAATTAATAAAGAGAATTTTTTTTACGTGCTTACATTTTTTCATACAATTATCAGAAGTCAGGCTCATACAGGGGCACTACAAATGCATTAGTGTAAAACTAATATTGTAAAACTACCATGTTTCCCTGAAAATAAGACAGGGTCTTATTTTCTTTGGACCCCAAAATACCCACTTGGCCTTATTTTGGGGGAGGTCTTATTATTTTTGAGGTGCAGAAGGAGGCAATAGCAATAGCAATAGCAATAGCAGTAGACTTATATACCGCTTCATAGGCCTTTCAGGCCTCTCTAAGCGGTTTACAGAGAGTCAGCATATTGCCCCCAACAATCTGGGTCCTCATTTTACCCACCTCGGAAGGATGGAAGGCTGAGTCAACCCTGAGCCGGTGAGATTTGAACCGCTGACCTGCTAATCTAGCAGTAGCCTGCAGTGCTGCATTTAACCACTGCGTCACCTCATGGCTGCTGCTATGTTGCAATATTTTCGGTGGAGGGCTTATTTTAGTCCATGCGTTCAAAAGCCTGATTGGGCTTATTATCCAGGGAGGTCTTATTTTATGGGAAACAGGGAATATTTGACTACTTAGAAGTCCCATTGATGTCAAAGATTTCTGCTGTATTCTAAAGAAAAAAGCTGGGACAGTGGAACTTGGATAGACAGCATATTACAGTCATTTAAATGGCTGCTGTAAAAGTGTAATCCCTGGTAACGTTTGAAGAAGATGGATAGAATATTACTGATTTTAATCTTTTATTTTAGGTTTAATCATTTGTTATCAATAATCCAATGATCCTATTCATAGGACATGATCTTCATTTACATCAGAAACAACATAGTTCTAGGAATAGCCCCAGTTCAGAGTAATTAGTGATATCATGATTTGTATTATAAACCACTTTTATATTAATATTTGAAAATCCTTGGTTTGAAGTTAGAGATTATTTGTATTTAAAATAAACTATATACTGCTTATATAAATGCACATGAATTTATCAGAATTATTACAGTATTGTAATACTGTAATAATTCTGATAAGTTTATGTGCATTTTGATGTAGTCAACATCTAAACATAGAAAGCTGTTCTTCATTTAAGGTTCTATTTTTCTATTTTTACTATAATAGCTAATATTAAGGAAGAATTTCTCTGTATATCAATCTATTCACTTCACAATTTAAAGTTCCATGACATAAATTAAATATGTCTTCTAATTAAATGGAGAGTCAAGTTGAGCTATCTGGCACACTTGTATTGCAATCTGTATTGCAATTGCTAATTTCAATATCCAACTCATAAGGTTTAATATATTTTGTAATATGTTAATTTACCACTAAAAACACTTGTGGCCTGAACCCAAACAAGTGACCTACATTGAAATCCTATTGAAATCAATGGGATTTAAATTAAACCTGATTAGATGTTACTGTGTGCTTCCATGGGCCCTAATCAAGCAATTCTAATTTAACGTCATCTATTTATAGGAAAGGGGGATTTTTTGGGGGGAGTAGTGAAATTAATCACTCAATCCATATTTATAAAGCCAGGAAGTAGGCACCTATTGCCAGAGATGGAGTGTCTCTTTGAGACTCTATGCATTTTGTTTCTTTGAATGATTGTTACCTATTTATTGAAAAATGAATAGTCCGTGAGTCTGAAGCAAGTGTCTAAATCAGTGTTTCTCAACCTTGGCAACTTGAAGATGTCCGGACTTCAACTCCCAGAATTCCCCAGCCAGCTGGGAGTTGAAGTCCGGACATCTTCAAGTTGCCAAGGTTGAGAAACACTGGTCTAAATGTAGTTGATTATTTTTAGCAAATTATTTTTTATCAACTAAAAAGATATGGATTATTTATAAAAGAAATTATTACTGTGTGAGTTTTCAGCCTTTCATTTCAGCCTTAATTTAGTCTCTTTTTTACCCTCCTTTGTTTATTTCATCACAGGTGACCAGTGCTGAATCTACCTTAGAAGAAGTTAGAGGAGGACTTGAAGGAGAAATAATACGTGGTCCCAGAATAGTAGAGCATAAAGCTCAAGGTGACTGCAAATCTGATAAGGATTGGCCAATATGTGCCGATGAGCATTGGGTAAGCCAAAAGACAACAGAAAGCCAATGGCAGACTAATCATGTTGTTTCTCATGCAAAACAGCTATTTCTCCCCATTGTAATATATTAGATCAGTGTTTCTCAACCTTGGCCAGCTTGAAGTCCACCAGACTTCAAGTTGGCCAAGGTTGAGAAACACTGTATTAGATATAATAGGCTCAATACAGCAGAGAAACATATTTGTAATTCAGTAGTTGTCTTCTGTAGAAAGCCCCTGTAGAAAGCCCCTGGTTGGAAAATGTTGTTCTAAGTTAACCAAACTAATCAAAACAAAGCATTAAAGAAACATTTTTTTGGAAATGGCTTGATTAGGAACACTTCAGGCCATAGTTCTGCTAACTTTACTAAGAGAAAGCCAGTTGCAGCACCCTTAACCTGATCATTGGCTGATAAGTGTTTTGTTAGTACTAGCAGAGAAGGAATCAAGTTATTTAATTACTCCAGAAGAAAAACTGGAGTAAACTGGAGTATAATACCTTCTTTGCCACACAAGGGAAGAAAGGAATGGAATTTAATAAATCTACGTATTTATTCTGGATTGCCCCATCATAGATTTTTTTAAACTGCAAGTAGTCTTGACTTTACTTAGTGACTATTTGAAGCTACAACAGCTCTGTAAAAAGTGACTTAATACCATTTTCCATACTTATGACGATTGCAGCATACCCATGGTCATGTGATTTGCATCTGGATGCTTGACAAGTGACTCACAATTATGACGGTTGCAGTGTCATTCATTTAACAACTGTGTTACTAATTTAAGAGATTCACTTAACAACTGTGGCAAGGAAGGTCGTACAATGGGGCAAAATTCACTTAACAGATGTCTCACTTAGCAACATAGATTTTGGGCTCCATTGTGGTCATAAGTCAAGGACTACCTGTAATTGTTTTCCTCTCCTGAGTAGAAAAAATAACTAACCAGAAAGTAGATTTTTAGATTGTTATTTTTTTTTGCAGAACTTCAAAAAAATAGTCATCACATGAAGAACACAGCCATACTGACTTGTGCATTTCCACACAAATATTAATTTGTGGATTGAGAGGGGATAAGGGAGTCATTGCTGTTGCACAAAAAGTTAATTAATACCAAAGAGTTACTTTTGAGTAAATGAGCATAAATTATACAAATCTGTACAAGAAGTTTTTTATCCTGGTTTGGGTGCACACAATATGCAGTGGTGGGTTTCAAAAAAACCTACTCTGTGGGTGTGGCCTCCTTTGTGGGAGTGGCTTGCTGCCCATGTGACCGGATGGGAGTGGCTTGCCGCCCATGTGACCGGATATGAAGATGCCGACGACACTTGTCAGAACCACCTTAAATTACCTCACACACAGCACTGGCATGCATAAGAATATGATGTAAACTTGTTTTTTAAAAGGCATCTTTGGTTTGCGTTAAAACAACTTCAACACATGCAATGTTCTGATTGCACCACAAACGCAGTAGTCATCCTT
Source organism: Thamnophis elegans (assembly GCF_009769535.1). Lineage (NCBI taxonomy): Eukaryota > Metazoa > Chordata > Lepidosauria > Squamata > Natricidae > Thamnophis > Thamnophis elegans. The sequence goes on from NC_045549.1 coordinate 63,114,471, forward strand.
ACCTTTCACAGAGGCACTGAGTTTTATAAATATGAGCATGATAGTGTAGAATAATCATATCCAAGGACCAGTGGTGGGTTTCAAAAAAATTTGGAACCTCTTCTGTAGGTGTGGCCTGCTTTCCGGGTCCACTGGTAGAACCTCTTCTAACCGGTTCGGTAGATTTGATGAACTGGTTCTACCAAATAGGTGCGAACTGGTAGGAACCCACCTCTGACAATATGGTAAGCTATTGTAAACCACAATGACTGAGTAGAAATGTCAGTCTAAAGCTGGATTCACTTAATATTTCATTTAATGACCATGGCACAGGACTCGCTTAACCACATTGCTTAGCAACCAATATTCTGGTTCTGATTGTTTCCATAACCTGAGACTACCTATACTTTCTAACATCTGAAAATGTGTTAATTATTTGTCAATTACTTTATGTGTTCTTTTACTTTGTTTCTGTTATTTAGGGCATTAAATGTCCCTCAGGATGTAGGATGCAAGGACTGATAGATGAAGCAAATCAAGAGTTTCAAAACAGGATAGAAAACATTAAGAAGGCGCTTTCGGATAACCAAAATAGTTACAAGTCATCTAATAATTTGAAACAGGAAATTTTTAATTATCTGGAAAGATATCTGCCCAGTGAACAAGGTGAGTTTAATCCCAGTTATATGAAGATTTTAAAAATGCCTATAAAATTGGCCACCATGCTATAAAAAGTTGTTGAAATTCTAGAAAGAGTACAGAGAAGAGCAACCAAGATGATAAGTGGACTGGAGCCTAAAACATACATGAAAGGCTACAGGAACTGGGCATGGCTAGTCTAGTGAAGAGAAGGACCAGGGGAGATCTGGTAGCAATACTTGTGGGTCTGCCACAGAGAGGAGGGGGTTAAGTTATTTTCCAAAGTACCTGAAGGCCAGACAAGGAATAATAGATGGAAAGTGAACAAGGAGACATTCAACCTGGAAATGAGACATTTTCTGACAGTGAGAACAATCCAATGGAACAGTTTGTCTTCAGAAGTTGTGGGAACTTCATCACTGGAAGCTTTCAACAAGAAACTGGACTGCCATCAGTCAGGAATGGTGTAGAGTCTCCTGCTTAGGCAGGGGTTGGACTAGTTCAGTGGTCTCCAACCTTGGCAATTTTAAGACCTGTGGACTTCAACTTCCAGAGTTCCTCAGCCAGCTTTGCTGGTTGAGGAACTCTGGGAGTTGAAGTCCACAGGTCTTAAAGTTGCCAAGGTTGGAGACCACTGGACTAGATGACCTACAAGGTCCCTTCCAACTCTGTTAATCTGTATTTCTGTAATTTAAAATTGAAATTCTTTGAATTCTCTATCTTCAATGTATCTGGAGAGCAGACTGGGAAGGTTGCTACATAAAATAATTGAGTTTAAATACTGTTAGCTATTTCTTTTTAAATATATACTTGTTTCACCTCAGAATTGAAACTTTTTGACATAAATTGGTAAAAAGCATTATTATCTAATTCTGGGCTGTTTCGGGTATTTTCCATATCACAAAAATGTTTTTACCAATTACTTAACCAAATCTTAGAAAAGTATTTCTTCCAGTACATTATTTTTTTCATTTTCCTTCTGAAAATTATTTGTCATGATTTCATGCATATATTAATTTTCCAGTGCCATCTCTGGAACATTTGGGTTAGTATTAAGATTAAGAGGAAAGGCAGGAAATCCAGTTCCAAATTACGCATGCTTAATATGTTTCTAAGCTACCCTCTCAGTATTTGATAGGATGCACCTAAAACATAAACATTAACAATGGTGTACTCCAATATTACAAATGACAATGTAGTCCAATATTAATTGGAACCACAATGACTGGGAGATAATTCTTTGGGATGATAGACTGTGCAGTTCAGGAAACGACATTAAGGAGGAATTGCAGATATAGTATTCTATCCAGGGGTGGGTTTCAAAAATTTTAGCAAGGGGTTTTCTGCCTGGTTGCTGGGTGGGGGTGGCCATGGTGGATGTGACTTAGTTGTCTTCCTGCACCATGACGCGGAGGTGTTTTTGCCCTCCCTGGACTCCGGAGGCTTTCCTCAAGCCTCCAGGATGGCGGAAACTGCCTCCCCAGGCTCCAGAGGTTGGAAACAATCCTGTTTTCAGCCTTCCCGAACTTCCAGTAGGTGTGTTTTTTGCCCTCCCCAAACCTCTGGGCACGCCCTGCATTTACCTGCATACAAAATGGGCCACTTGGGGACTCCTGGGAGGGGCAGGGCAGGGTGAGTGGGGCCAGCCAGGAGTGGGATTTGGGGATTCTCTGAACTGCACTGAATCTTAGCTAGAGGTTCTTCCGAATCCCTGCAAACCCCCAGCAGTCCACCCCTGATTCCATCTCTAAATCTCTATCCAATCTTGCAAACACATATATAGTCATACTGACTGTTATACAGGTGGCTTCATCTAATTTTAAAAGCATAAGACTGGGAAGGCTGTGTAGCTTTGGTTAATGCATATTTTTTTAAAATCACACTGTATGAAGGGCTGCGGCTACACTGTACTAATTTCTTTTATTACAGAATTAAATAAGAACTATGGGCAAATATCTGATGATCTAAGAAGGAGATTGGTGACACTGAAACAGCGAGTTGCTGATAAAGTAGAAAGGATTAAAACTTTGCAGAACTCAATCCATAATCAAGTTGGAGAATTGAAACGTTTAGAGGTGAGTTGTCTTGTTGTTGTTTTTTTAAGATGTATCTATTTTAAAATGCTGGAACAAATATTTCCCAGTGCACCTTTTTCTTAGTTATATGTTTCAATGAATGAGGCAGTTTCAGCAACCACTGTGAGATTAGAAAAAAAAATTGTACGATTAATAATCTCCCTCCTTCTCTCCCTCCCTCCCTCCCTTCCTTCCTGTTTCACAGCAGCAACATTTTACTATGTTATTTTATTATGCTAAATAATCTGTTGGTAGATAAGACCAAAAATGTGAATCAGCATTAACATGGATGAGCTATAGTCTTAGCAGACTGCCAGGGAAAAGCTATTTAAAATCTGCACTTCGTTTGCAGAGGACTTTTCAAATTATATAGAGTCATGTGAAATGAAGCCACATGTAATTCAATGATTGCAAGGGGCCCATCTACATTTATGGCCTTTACAAGCGTTCCTTATTTTTAATCTTATGGGGCAGCAACTAGGGTTACAATTCAGGGAGATTTAGGAATCAATGTCTACTTACAAATTTCTACATTTCCCCCCCTCCCCCTCCCCCGAATCCTTATGGCCTAGGTGGACATTGATATAAAGATACGTGCCTGCAAAGGATCGTGTGCTCATGTTTTCAACTACAATGTGGACACAGAGAGTTATGCAAACATACAGAAGCAGCTCGTACAAGTTAATGCCATTAAAATGGTGTCAGAAGAAGAAGGCGTTCCCCTCAAGACACTGAAAATAACAGAAGTGAAGGACTCCCCTGCTCCCATTCGCTATAAATCTGCTGCTCTGACTGAACAGGAAGTAAGCTTACTTGACACTATAAAGTTGTTTAAGGTAGTATTGGAAGATCCTAAAGGATCCTCAGCAGATACCAAATATGCTGCTCCCGAAGTAGAAGTGTTTGGAAAACCGCCTATAAGTAAAGCAATAATAAGACCTTCTACTGATGTTCGTACCAGCCATACATGTATCAAAACCACCACTACAAAAATCATTCGTGGGCCTGGTGGTTTACGAGAAGAGACCGTTGAAGAATATAAAACTCCGGATGGTTCCGATTGTTCTCATTTGGAAGGTTTCATTAAAGAAGCTATCAGTAGTGGCGCCGGCGGAAGTGGCTCTCATGATTTCGTTCCCCAACATCCAGACGCAGATTCTGGAACCTTAACATTTAGCCACACAAAAATACCGGAAGGGGACCCTTTTTCAGAAATAGGGGAGGACGAATTTGATGACTTCTCAAGATTTGACCATTTCTCCCAGGGAGGCCACACCAAGACAATAATAGGGACCAAGTCAAGAGTCATTGAAACAGAAGAAATACAACATGATGAAAATACAGAGCGTAACACTGGTTTAGAAGAACAAAGCTTCAATGCAGAGGAGAAGCTTGGGAAAGGCAACATCGGGACAGGTATCCATCCAGTTCATGGAAAATAATTGTGGAGGGAGCGAAAATGAAGTTTGCAACCAAACTGACACAAATACTGCAATCCATGACATTGTTCAGTTAATGAAAGCCATGTGTCTGTTTGTTGCCAATTAAGAAAGGTGGGGTACATTGAGCTTTTATCATGAGTCATTGGTTAGCAAGGCAGATCCATACAGACTACGAGAGGTAATAAATTTAAATCAAATGTACTTTTCGGGTGGGGGACGATGCAAAGATGTCTTTCCAATGTAGCACAACATTGAGTGTAGACAGTTGACTTCAGCAATATTACTGTTGGATACCTGTGAGCTTGTAATAAAACTTAATTGAAAACTTCTGTCAACTTGATCAACTTTGTTTTTTTAGACTGTGAGGATATCCACCAAAAACACACTTCTGGTGCCCAAAGTGGCATTTTCAGAATCACGCCAGCAGGATCCGCTAAGGTTTTTTCAGTTTATTGCGACCAAGAGACTACTTTGGGAGGATGGCTTCTGATCCAACAGAGATTGGATGGGTCATTGAATTTTAACCGGACCTGGGAAGACTACAAGAAAGGTTTCGGCAGCTTGGATGTCAAAGGGAGGGGAGAATTCTGGTTGGGCAATGAAAATCTCCATATCCTGACCCAGAAAGATACTGTTCTTCGGGTTGAACTAGAAGATTGGGAGGGTGATAAAGTTTATGCAGAATATAATATAAACATAGGTTCTGAATCAGAAGGTTATAGACTCAGAGTCTCCAATTACAAGGGGACAGCAGGGGATGCCCTGATCAGAGGATCAGAGGAAGATGGCACTGAATATACATCTCACACTAGCATGAAATTTAGTACATATGACCGAGACAGTGATCAGTGGGAGGAGAATTGTGCTGAGGTGTATGGAGGTGGCTGGTGGTATAACAACTGCCAAGCTGCTAATCTCAATGGTATTTACTACTCAGGTGGTCAGTATGATCCAAGGAACAATGTTCCTTATGAGATTGAAAATGGAGTGATTTGGTTACCCTTTCGGCCATCAGATTACTCTCTCAAAGTTGTGAGAATGAAAATTCGGCCAGTGGAAACCGACTAGATACTAGTCTTAAAATTTAATCCAACTTTCAAAACAATATATACAGAAGTGGTATTCAGCAGGTTCTGACCAGTTCTACAGAACCGGTAGTGGAAATTTTGAGTAGTTCGGCAAACAGGTAAATGCCACCTCTGACTGGCCCTGCCCCCATCTATTCTCTGCCTCCCAAGTCCCAGCTGATCGGGAGGAAATGGGGATTTTACAGTATCCTTCCCCTGGAGTGGGAAAGGAATGGAGATTTTACAGTATCCTTCCCCTGCTATGCCCACCAAGCCATGTCCATAAAGCCATACCACACCCACAAAGCCACGCCGACAGAACCAGTAGTAAAAAAATTTGAATCTCACCACTGAATATATACCTCAAACCTATGTGTGTATGTGTGCGTATGTTTGTTTGTTTCTTTCTTTCTTTCCTATCTGAATGCAACTGAGTGATACCTACTTATTAAACAAAATAAACAGATTCCTTCTAATAAATTTTTCTGGTGTATTTAACTTATTTTGCAAAATAAAAAGGAAGGCTCTCTATAAGTTGTAACTGTGTGAAGAATTACAATGAAACCAGATTTTAAACCATTTCAGTGGAAAAATATTGAGAGTGCAAAGAATGACCCTTATAGTTATATACAGTATATGGAAGAAAACTAGAGGGAAAGTGGAAAGAAGCAGATTTGTACTTTTATTATTGCATAAGTAGGATGAGAAAAGTAAAATCTTCTTAGAAAGAAATTATCGTTAAGACAAAATTTTGAAATGGTACAGGAACATATATTATCAATGTAATAAAACAATATTATAGGGACACCTACAATTACATAGGAAATCTACCAGAAGCTACCTCATACTATAATAGTTAAATATTCACTGAGGAAATATAATAATCTTCAACACTAAAAAAAATTATGATGACTTCCATTAGATTCTCAAGTAACTGCACAAGAAGCCTCTAAGGCAGAGGTGTCAAACTCAAGGCCTGGGGAGCAGATTTGGTCCATGGGGTGCTTAGATCTGGTCCAAGGATCCACCCTGAAAACAGCAAAAAAACCATCCCATGATCCCTCTGCCAGTAAAAATGGAGCTTGGGTGGGCTGTGCACGGTCCTCCCGAGCTTCATTTTTGCTGGCAGAGGGTTGCAGGAGGTACCCCTCCCCCCGGACACAAGTGACATCATGCTGGCCACGTGCCCCCCCCCAAGGTCGAACACAACTCAGAAAAAAAACAATTTTGGAGTTCTCAAAGACCTACTGGGAAACATGGGTGCTCGTTTTGTTCAACTTCATACTGATGTGAACACCGTTGTACTGTGGTGGGCAATGAGTCACCATCTTCTCTAATTGCATGGGAACATTTTCAGCTTCTGAGGCCATAACCACTTATCACCGCTCCCTTATCACATGCTTACTTGACCCTTATCTGTCTTGATTTATTTGAGATAGCTAGGAAAGGCTGACTGGATGGATCAAGAGAATGATGATGGAATGGTCTTGTAATTTCACTGTCCTCAACTCAATAATCATTTCCTGGATCTCAAGGTTTTCACCAAATATACTGCCCACTCCAAAATATTTTTTTGGAGGGCGATACTGTAAGATAGGTTGCAGATGTTCATGGAGATGACTGTTTATCTTAATGTTCTGACCGAGGCTTCCCAAGAGCCTTCCCAAACTCCTTGTCCCAGCAAAAAAAACCTTTATTAATTTACAGTGAATTCTGCTCATTCCCAGCCAGTCTTTCAAAGGAGGATTTACAGACACAGACCTTATCTGGCTTGAGAACTGGCAGGCCGATATCTGCAGAACTTGGCAAGGAGTCTCAGAGGGTCACCAACCTCCTCACTGTCCGAATCTGCTGCTAACTCCGCTGGCCACTGGCGGGCCACAACATTTAATTGTTTTAGCCTGGATTTGGGACAAATCAGCCATAGACTCCCATTCTTCCTATGGAAACAGACACAGAATGTGTCTTTTATTAATCCTAATTTCATCTCTCTATGCCTTTGGAATAACAGTTTCCTGAATCAGGAATTTGGAACACAGTTTTTCTGTGATTCTTCTCTGATATGCAGAAATGGAGTACTGGTAGTCCTCAACTTTAAATAGTTCATTTAGTGACTGAAGTTACAATGGCAGTGAAAAAAATGACTTACGGCCATTTTTCACACTTACGACCATTGCAGGATCCCCATGGTCACGTGATCAGAATTCAGATGCTTGGCAACTGACTCATATTTATCACAGTTTCAGTGTTTCAAGATCACGTGAACACCTGTTATAACCTTCTGACACGCAAAGTCAATGGGGAAGCCACATTCACTTAACAACCATGATACAAATAGTTCTCAACTTATGACCACAATTGTGCCCAAAATTGATGTTGCTAAGAGACATTTAAGTGAGTTTTACCTCATTTTATGACCTTTCTTGCCATAGTTGTTAAGTGAATTGTTAAGTCCTCACTTTTACAACCGCTGTGTGTCCGTCAAAGATAGGAGCAATGCTATTGGTTCCAATGCAACTCCCGGCCGGCGGGAGAATTGCGGAGCTCTGATTGGCTATTCCTCTGACAGCTCAGCTATAAAAAGCTGTCAGAGGGACCATTTGCGTTGTTAGTTACTGGTTCTGTTAATAAAGTTTGTTGGCTTAAACTGTCTCCTGTCTCCACAGTGCTCAGATTAATATACTGGTGACAAAGGTGGGATCCTTCTGTTGAAGCAGCCACCACGATCCACCTCTGAGCATTAGGGGTCAGATTTACCTCAGGGAAAAACTGTTCCTGATAATAATGGCAGCTGTTCCTCCAGTTCACAGCGTTCGTTCCAGGGCAGGAGTCTTGGGAGGTAGCAATAGCAATAGCAATAGCAGTTAGACTTATATACAGCTTCATAGGGCTTTCAGCCCTCTCTAAGCGGTTTACAGAGTCAGCATATAACCCCCACAGTCTGGGTCCTCATTTCACCCACCTCGGAAGGATGGAAGGCTGAGTCAACCTTGAGCCGGTGAGATTTGAACCGCTGAACTGCAGATAACAGTCAGCTGAAGTGGCCTGCAGTACTGCACTCTAACCACTGCACCACCTCGGCTCTATAGGTATTCATTGAGAGATTTGAGTGCTATCTGCAAAGACAAAAATGGTGCATACAGTAGATTTTCTTGGGTACTTGATTGATGCTAAGGGAATCCATCCAGCCCTGCGAAAGTGGAGGCCGTTAAATTGGCCCTTGTTCCTACAAACAAGTTAGAACTGCAAACCTTTTTAGGGTTGCTTAACTTCTGTGCCATGTTCTTGCCGCATAAGGCTTCAGTTGCCAAGCCTTTGCACAGGCTGCTGGATAGTTCAGCTGCCTGGAAATGGGGCAGCCACAAAGCAAAGGCATTTGTGGCTGTTAAAATACCTGTTAACTTCTTCGGCTGTTCTCATGCAGTATCAGGAGGACCTGCCCCTCACTGTGTCTGATATTGCCAGCCACTCTAAAAGAGACCCTATCATTTCCAAAGTGCTAGATTGGGTTCGCAGGGGTTGGCCAGGAAATGGAGTGCCTGCTGCTTTCCTATCATATTACAGAAGACGGCTTGAATTGTCTGTAGTAAGGGATTGCCTATTGTAGGGCAGCAAGGTAGTGGTGTCCTCACCACTCTGCCAGTCGATTCTTAGTTTCCTCCATGAGGGCCACCGAGGCATAGTGCACATGAAGTCTTTGGGGTGCAGCTATGTCTGGTGGCCCAAAATGGATGAAGCTATTGCGGAGTGGGTGCTCTGCTGCCAGCCCTATCAATCATCCAGGCCTGCACCAGCCACTGCCACCCCCTGGAAGGGTGAGCTGCCTTGTGGTCCCTGGTCCGGAATCCATTTGGAATTTGCAGGGCCAGTTCAAGCCCACGTGGGACTGGTAGTAGTGGATGCCTTTTCTAAGTGGGTGGAGTTAACACCCATGCATTCTAGTATGGCGGAAGCTACTGTAGAGCATTACAGGGCCTTTTTGCAACACATGGCTTGCTGGACACCATCGTGTCCGACAATGGGCCGCAGCTAACCTCGGCAGTGTTCCAGGCCTTCATGGCTAGATCTGGGATTCGCCATGCCATGGTGACTCCGTACCACCCTGCCAGTAATGGCAGGGTGGAGCGAGCGGTGAGCTCAGCTAAGGACGCCCTGGGTAGGATGGAGTCTGGACATTTACCTGATAAACTCAACCGCTATATGTTCATACAACACATAACTCCCTGCCCAGAGTCAAGACAAAGTCCAGCCGAGCACCTGATGGGTCAACAACTGCAATCTGTACTGGACAGACTGCACCCAACGTATGCAACAGATGTGCCGCAGGAGGGAATGGGAAAAATGTGGAGTTTTACACCTGGGGACTGAGTGTTCGCTAGGAATTGTGTAGGGGACCCGAAATGAGTGCCGGGTATAATAACAGAGGTAACCGGGCCCTGTTCTTATAGGGTCCAATTAGAGGATGGACGGATGTGGCGGCGACACATTGATCAGCTGCGGCAACGTGACCAGCCAAAAGCCAATGTACACGCCAGACTATCTCCGTTGCCTTACCCAGTTCACATTCCAACTACTGAGGAAGTCACTCAACCAACCCCGTTGTTGAGCCAAGTTCAAAATCCTACCGCCGCATGCCAGCCACAACAACTGTGTTACAGGAACCACCGCGTCAACCTCCCGAAGCGATCTCGGTGAAAGACCTACCTGTGGAGTCCGGATGGCCAACCAATGGGAAGGGTCCAGCCGATGACGTCACGACAAGGCCTGCAGCTGAGGACAATCTTGGACATGTTCCTTCTCCAGCGCCCCCACTAGAACTGAGGCAGAGCCACCGTCAGCCCGCTTACTTAAAAAGACTACGCTTGCATGGTCTGGGAGGAAGGTGTCCTCACTTTTATGACTGCCAGGTGTCTGTCAAAGATAGGAGCAATCCTATTGGTTCTGACACAACACCTGGCCGGCGGGAGAATTGCTCGGGTATAAAAAGCTGTCAGAGGGACTGTTTGCGTTGTTAGTTACTGGTTCTGTTAACAAAGTTCGTTGGCTTAAATTGGCTCCTGGCTCCTCAGTGCTCAGATTAAAATATGAATCACGGCAGTTGTTAAGTTAGTTACAGGTTTGTTAAGTGAATCTGATTTATCCATTGACTTTGCTTGTCAGAAGGTCACAGAAGGAGCTCACATGACCACATGATACTGCAAACATCATAAAAATGAGTCAGTTACCAACTGCTTGAATTTTATTCAAGTCACCATGGGGACGCTGCAACAGTCATAAATGTGAATAATGGTCATAAGTCACTTTTTTCAGTGATGTTCTAACTTTGAATGGCCACTAAATGAATTGTTGTTAGTCAAGTACTACCTGTACTAACTTAACAACTGCAGGGATTCACTTAGAACTGTGGCAGGAAAGGTCAGATAATAGGGCAAAACTCACGTAACAAATGTCTCACATAGGAACAGAAATGTTGGGCTCAATTGTGGTCATAAGTCAAGGACTACCTATAATATCAGAACACTATGCCTCTGAACACTGGCATCTATGACCCACAGCTTTTGTTGCCACTTCTATTTAATATCTACTGTACTCAAGGTAGTAATAATCAGGAATTAATGTTTTATTCAGCCGCAAATTGCTAACAGAAACTGATGGGCAAAATGCCCTATAAAGAACAAATAGCAACAAAACTGTCAGTTAATCCCTAAAGGTTATTTTAGAAGTCAGGCTGAACCAAGGAAGCTCTATCTTTTGTGCTATATTAATGTCTAATGTGGAAAGGACTTGGAATTAGGCCTTAGGCATTGACTTAGATATATAGGCCGGTTTAACTGGGTGGATTACAGATGACACCAGTCACCAGGGTCTGGCCTTGTTGAGGTCTGCTATTTTTCCTTAGAGTCTCCTGGCTCTTCCCTTCTCTCATTTCCCTGCTCCAGAGTACAGACTGAATCCAGAACCACAAGGAATAGTAGTATAGAGAATGGAATGTTTTAGATCTATTCTAAGGTGACCAGATTTTAACATTTGTAAAGCGGAACAACATTGACCGGGGGGGGGGGGGATTCTTGATTAAAAATTTGGTCTATATTATTATAAGTTGTGTGTGTGTGTGTGTGTGTGTGTGTGTGTGTGTGTTTTACACGGCTCTGCTGGAGTGCAGGCTGGCACTTTATTTCCCAGCCCCGGGGCACCTTTCTGGGGTTTGCCAAGCTCCTGCTCTCCCCGCAAAAGGCAGCCTCGCCACCGCCTCTCTCTATTCCCTTTGCCCACTGTTGGTTAAGAACAAAGCCCACGGTGGGGAAGCTGCTTGTTTGTCTGTCTGGGATTCTTTGGGGTGTGTGTGTGTGTGTGTGTGTGTGTATGTGTGTATGGCGGACATACTGCTGGAGCAGCCAAAAGCCTCTTTCTTGACAGCGCCTTCAAGAAAGAGGCTTTTGACCGCTCTGGCGGTATGTCCGCCATTAGAGGTGGAGCAGCCAAAAGCCTCTTTCTTGACAACGGCCAAAAGCCGCTTTCTTTCTTTTTGCCTCACCAGCCATAAACGTCACCGCACGTCACTGGTATATTCCCTTCCCGTTCTCCCGCCGTTCCCTAGCTTGTCATGCATTCTTTCCAAAAATCGGGACTTTTTTAAAACGCCACGGGACAAATTGTTCAAAATCGGGACTGTCCCACCAAAAGCGGGATTTCTGGTCACCTTGGTCTATTCCCACAAGTACGAATCCTAGATTAAATGAAAATATATTATGGAGTCTTGGCCCTTGTGAAAAGAAGCCATTTATCTCTGATGTTCAAGGACATCCATCCAATCCTTTACGAGTCAAGGATTAGCTACGTTCATACATATCTATAACATGTTTTGTTTTGGCTTAGGGTATTGTAGGATCGCCATCAATTGTGACTTTCTCAGAAAATCATGTTTAAAAGAACCATGGCTACTGCAAAGTTAATACTAAGGCCCACTTCAAATATTAGGGCAGAGGTGATGTACACATGACAAAGACAAGCCAGAAATTCAAAGGTTACTTTGCAAAACCCTGTTGCTTAATATTTGCAGAAAAGTAAACTCCAAAAACTTTCCAATCAGTTAAAACAATAAGTTCAGTTAAGACATGCTTCTGCATGGCAGCAACTATGGACAAATGGTAATCTATATATAAGCACTTCTTCTCAAATACCAACTGCACAATTATAAACCAGCTGTCGTATCATAACAACTGTACCATTTCTGCCAGGTTAAGGCCAAATCCAGATTTTACATGCCGCTTCAAGGGCTTCCCAAACTCTGTAGGGACAAAGCAACTTTCAGAAGTCTTAAAGGTTGAAAAGGGTCCCTTGAACAGTCACAAGCTTTGTGGTTCCCATTTTGCCCATTACACCTTCTTCCTCAAAAATGCCAAACAGAGAACAAAAAGGGTTTTTTTAACCTAGGAATCACAATAGACTTGGTGGCATAATAGATAACCATAATAGATAACCAATAGTTTCCAACTGAGCATAACGTTCATTTAGAACCTATGCATAGCTAGCTTTCAAACACTTAAAAGAGACTTGGATTTCCTCTAATATCTAGCCCACTAATGACAAATTCTTGTTCACAATTCTGCATTCCTGCTCCTTTTTCTGTTTCTAACCAGAACATACAGGCATTTTTAGTTCCTAAGCTAATTTATTTAGGTACAAGATTGGATTGAGACAAATAAAGGTAAGGGGTGAAGTTATAAATCACAGGGGCTACTAAACTAAAAACAAATTGATTCATAGGTCCAAATGATATTCTTTCAAAACTCTTTCAATAATTTAAATATGAATAGCTGATTTTTTTTTTTAAAAAAAAAACCTTTGCACTTGCTGTGAAAGATTGGGAAATATCCATTGGCTCTGGTTTTTAAAAGGGTTGCTAAAGAAATAATAAGCAAGCTGCTAATTCAACATCTGTTATAAAAATTGTTAATATACAATAAAAATAAGTAGAAACATCAAAGAACAAATTTTCTTCAAAGAAAACTACATGTTTTTTCCAAAGATAAAGCTGTCTTGCCTTCTAGATTTTTTTGAGGATTTCAATAAAATATGCACATAAGAGCATTTTAACATATACCGTATGCATGAACTTGTTAAGTAGCCTTTGACAAAATCTTTTACAAAGACCCCCAAACAAACTCAGATGTGGAATATTATATTGGTTAAGTGTCTGAATTTTGACAAAACCCAACTTCAGGTCTATTTGAACCATGGAAACTCAATGAATAGATCTTAATGTTGTCTGAACCCATGGAGTGGAAATGATTAATAGAGGTAGGGAAGTGAAGGGATAGTAGTTTTAATTATGAATGAAAGGGCTAAAATGTATATAGGTAATTTGGCTATAGTATACGTATAAGGAAATAGGAATCCATAGGTGATGTTTGTTACACTTCAATGAGTGATGATAATGAGAAATGGAAGAAATTTTGGAAAACAATTGAAGATGAAACAGCAGAACAATTATTCTTCTGAGAGATGCAATGAATGGGTGAAAACAAGATGAATAAGGACCAAAATGGGGAGATAAATAAACATCCAGAAACTAAATTGATTTTTTTCAAAAATGAAAAAAAATGGGGTGAATCTGAAATGAACAGTTAGTTTAAGGATCTATATGAAAACGAGAGTGATGTACTGAAGAATGGAATTGAAAATAAGGTAATTAGTTTCTATCCTATACTTAACAGCGTTGCACCCAGGTAAACCAGGGAGTGACCCGAACAATCTGAGAACATGTATGTTATTTTCCACTTTTAATGTCAATACTTTTTAATTATATCTTAATGTCAGTACTTTTTAACATGTTGTAAAAACTAATGTGTATTGCTGGTCTTTGACTGTAGTAAAGATTTACTTACTTACTTACCTACCTACTTACTTACTTACTTACTTACTCTGCTTTAAAAAGGGATGAATAGGAAATAATAAATGCTATAGAATGATAAGACTTCAGGTGAAATATCCAAAGAAATAGTAACTGGAAAAATATTAAAATAGTAATATGCTTTGCCAGAGGAAAGTGGGCATAATTTGTTCAACATATAAGATTGCATCGAGGCCTCATGACTGGAAGAATGTTAAATACTGTTCTTCGATATAAAAGGAATAGTAGCAGGAATGCAAAAATAAAGCCCTACAAAAGCTGCAAGAGATTTAAACTATTATATGGTATGTGCCTGGGAAAGAGTTTGATAGAATTCCAATTGAAAGGGAACTATATGTAACAACGAGGAATACTTTGTGAATGTAGCTATGGTTAAATACATTTTAGCTGGGTTTTTAAAATTATTTTTATCTCAAGCTTTTAATGACTTTGTCAGAGTTTCTTGTTGATTTGCACAACATTCAATGGAAATAGTGTGATGGGTATGTATCAGTGGTGGATTACGACCGGTTCACCCCAGTACGGTACTGTTCTGGTACGCTGCTCCGGAGGGCCCACTTGCCCACGCTCCTTACCAGTATTTGAGCTCTTCAGCACTTACGCACACACGCATGGAATGAACAGGAAGAGCTGAGGTGGCGCAGTGGTTAAATGCAGCACTGCAGGCTACTTCAGCTGACTGCAGTTCTGCAGTTCGGCTGTTCAAATCTCACCGGCTCAGGGTTGACTCAGCCTTCCATCCTTCCGAGGTGGGTAAAATGAGGACTCGGATTGTTGTTGGGGGCAATATGCTGACTCTGTAAACCGCTTAGAGAGGGCTGAAAGCCCTATGAAGCGGTATATAAGTCTAAATGCTATTGCTTGCGCGACACTCCGCTGAGCAGCTGGAGTGTCATGGAGGCGTTGCAGAGCATCGCAGAAGGATACATGCGCGTGTTGCATGCATGCGTGCATGCACTGCGCACGCTCATGTGGAAGACGCTGGGCCCCGTTGCACCGTACTGGTTGCAATGGGATCCGGAACCCACCACTGGTATGTATGTGTGATACATGCAGATGAACAGTGGAAGGGGTATACCCTTTAACCCAGACCTGTGCATTGTCCAAATGCAACCAATTGGCCCCCATGTAGCACAGACATCTAGATTAGATGGAAGAATGTCCGTATCCACCAAGATACTTCTATGTTCTTACTGGAACCAAGAGGCTACTCATCATTTCAACTAACCTCCTCTGAGGAAATGTCATGGTAGCATTTTGGGAGCATTGGGGGAAATGACAGAAACTTGTCAACGGATCAAAGAGGCAGCCAAGTCAACAGTATCCTGAAAATACTAGACTCTATTATCTATTAAGTATCAACCTAATGCTAGAAAATGAGGCTATACTTCCACAGAATAATCTCACTGATGACAGCAGGACGTACTTGGAAGCAAATATGCTTTGTTTATAAAACCATTACAATCTGCTGACAAGCATGACATGATTCTAGGAATTTATCTCATACCCTGTCTAAACATAGATCCACGTCCTTACATGCTACCTCGGAGAGACTTCAGCTCTCTAATAACCTTATCAGAGATCTGTCTTAATTCTGTCTCGTTTAACTAGGGATGCCAGACATCAACCTGGGATCATGCATGTTGTTTTCACTTGACTTCCTGAAAGACCTTGAAGACTTGGCCCTGTCAGTTGGAGGTCCTTTGGGGAATATCACTGGAGGTGGTTGATTGACTAATAGCAGTTCCCCATGTGTGTGTGTGTGTGTGTGTGTGTGTGTGTGTGTGTGTGTGTGTGTGTGTAATGTTGTGAGCTGCCCAGAGTTTCCTGGTGGCAAGATGGGCAGCAAATAAATTTAATAAAGCTTTCCTAACATTTTCCTAACATGATGGCTCGGTGGCTAAGATGCTGAGCTTGTCGATCAGAAAGGTGGGCAGTTTGGCGGTTCGAATCCCCAGCACCACATAACGGAGTGAGCTCCCATTACTTGTCCCAGCTTCTGCCAACCTAGCAGTTCGAAAGCACGTAAAAATGCAAGTAGAAAAATAGGAACCACCTTTGATGGGAAGGTTATAGCATTCTGTGCACCTTCACCGTTTAGTCATGCCAGCCACATGACCACGAAGGCCTCTTTGGACAGCGCTGTCTCTTCAGCTTTGAAACGGAGATGAGCACCGCCCCCTAGAGTTGGGAGTGACTAGCACATATGTGCAAGGGGAACCTTTACTTTTATCTAATATTGTGTGTAATGTGTGCATTACAAATATATTGAAAATGAAATTCCCAACCTTAATATTCCTCTAACCTGCCTTGCAGGGCTTGAGAAGTTATGGTATAAATCCAGAAGTGTTTTAGTCTCCAATGATTAAAAAGAAATCAGAAATATACTAAGAGCTATGAGAACAATGTAAAACAAAAGATATGACAATATTGTTTTAAATAGATGGTATAATCATGTTTGCATACTAAGAAGGAAGCTAGAAAGACTAAGCATCCTGTCCATAGAACTTGGCTTGCTTTATTAAGAATTTCCAACAAAATGTGAGACAAAACCTCACTACCTATGAATCTATTTTTCAGTGAGTAAGCTAGTGGGCAGACATTAGGATAAAATATTTATTTAGCAAAATGTAGGTTTCAGCACTGCCCCTCTGTACATCACAAATAACATTGTTTTAATCGGTTGGTAGAGGCATTTCCAGCATGGTCTTTCCATTTTCATCAATATGCTTTTAAAGAAATCACCAAGGAAGAATTGTTTTATTGTTCTCCACTGCTTCTATGCAAGGTAAAAGTTGAGTATCATGAAACAGACCTGATCTCAGACACTTGCAATTATTTATTTAAATAATCATTGTTACGAGGACTGAGAAATTGGTCTCAGCTTCAGGCTGGCTTGTTTGAGTGAGTACCAGGAACCTTTCCAATTCATCCATACAACTCCATCATCTGTTCCATGTTTTGCCATTTCTGGGGTGTAGTGTCCACCCCAGTAGTATCTGCCATTTGGATTGGCTGAATGACAACGATTATACCACCAGCCACCACCATCTTCTTTAGAGCATTGTTTTTTGGGATCTGGGTTTATCCTGTGAATTAAATACACAAAACATTTTAAAAATAGATACCAATAACTGAAATGTAAATATATACTATGCATCTTCCCTTATCTTACTATGTGTATATATCCACTGCTGTAACACACACATAATAAAAATAATAGAAACACTCCAGTTTTGATTACAGTGGTTTAATAAAGTGGTTGCAGTGGTTTCCCAATAAAGTGCATTTATTTAGTATTTACTGTACCTGAAACTTTCTTAAATCCCAAACAAAACAATGTGAAGTACTGCTTTAACAAAGCATTGCTATATATAAGACAATAAGAAATGGCCATATTTTACTTAGATAAGGTTACTTGTTTTAATTAATGCAACTGCTCTAGAAGATCAGCTGTCCAAAAAAGGAATATCGGATACTCATAATTTTACTTTTTGCCTATTCTTTATAATCTTTTCCAGACAGAAAAGCAACACCGTATAGCTCTAATGAAGAGTTAAAATGGTTTTCCTATTGAACTAAGATCAAAGAGACAGATTCAAGTCCAGCTCAATCATGGAAACTCACTAGGTGACTTTCAGCCAGTCACTTTTTCATAGCCTAATTTGTTCCATAGATGTGCTGAGAAGAAAAGTGGAAGAAAAAAAATACAACCGTATTCCTCCAATCTTGAGTTCCCAGAGAAAACATGGGATAAAAATTGGACAAATGATATGAATTTCTGTAATGAATTTCACTGAGTTCATCTGAGCTCATTCAGAAAGAACTACAGGAAAAAAAAATTACCCCAAAAAATCTTCTGCAGGAGGATGATTTGCAAATATATTTCAAAGACTTTTTTGTGGACCTGCTATATAAAACTATAAAGAAACTGAATGAAAAAAGCATATACTTACCATCCATCATTGTCTCTGTCAAAAGTGCTAAAGAACATGCCATTATGGACGGTCATTGTTCTGTTTTCACCAAATAGCTGTGAAGCTCCTTCTAAAAGTGCATTTCCGGCTGTGCCCCTGTAGTTACTAACGGAGAGCTGGTATTTGCTGTTTTCATTCTGAATACTGAAGCCTCCATAGTGAGCTTTAACTTTAGTGCCATCCCAATCTTCCAGTTCAATTAAAAGTTCAGTAGGCCCCAATTTGCTAATCTGGTTGATTCTGTCGTTTCCAAGCCAATATTCACCTATGACACAAAATAAATCCCCTGAATCTCTTTTCATCAGATTTTAAGCAGTGTTTTCAATCTGTCATACAGCTGTACCATAATAACTGGACCAAAGTCATTCGGGATCAGTGGTGGGTTCCTACCAGTTTGGACTGGTTTGGCCGAACCAGTAGTGGTTTGGCAGCCTGGGTCGCTGGAACTAGCAGCGATTCAGGCCTACCATACCCCCAAACCATTTCTCATCTTATTTTTTGCTTCTGCGCATGCACAGAACAATTTTTATCAAGCATGCGCGCACAGCACACCCACCAGCAAACCGGCAATAGTGACTTCCGGAAGCCACCCCAGTTGTGGATGTATGAAAAATATGAAAAATATGATTTATATGTCCTTATTTACTTTTTCCAGTATTCTGAGTGCATACTTAAAAAAATTGCAGGACAACGTGTAGTGACTGGTGACTTGAAGAGCCGAGGTGGCGCAGTGGTTAGGGTGCAGTACTGCAGGCCACTTCAGCTGACTGTTATCTGCAGTTCAGCGGTTCTAATCTCACCGGCTCAAGGTTGACTCAGCCTTCCATCCTTCCGAGGTGGGTGAAATGAGGACCCAGACTGTGGGGGCGATATGCTGACTCTGTAAACCGCTTAGAGAGGGCTGAAAGCCCTATGAAGCGGTATATAAGTCTAACTGCTATTGCTATTGCTATTGCTATTGAATGTTCTTTTTATTGAGGTCAAAGCAATTTGACAAAGACTTTCTTAAGTCTCAACATATTTTTTTATGTTTTGTGACCGGAACCTCATGCAGTATTCCAAGTGTGGCCATACTAAGGCTTAATAAAGTGGTACTAATACTTCACAAGTTACACCAGAGCAAACAATGTATCATATTACTGACAAGGAAAAATGGCTGGTACCATAGTTTAAAAAAAAGTTTGGTAATATGGAAACCCAACTTGAATACTTTTTTAAATAGTTGACAAGTAATGATCGCAAAAAACATTGAAATGCAAGTAACTGGAGTAAATGCAAGGAAATTAGATTCACAAAAGAAATTTGATTTGAAAATGGTAGATTGGTGAAGGAGATTGAGGCAGATATGGATGTTATAGAAAAGTTCAGGATTGCCCTCTTTTATAACAGTAAAAAGCTTACTGAATTGGTTTTCTCTAAGAAGATTGAAATAGATGGTGAATTGATTTATCATACTTAACTCAAAAGCAAGTTCAGTTGGACTTTTGGGAGAAGATAGATCAACTTTAGTTAGATTAATAATAGAATAGACTGGATCTATTATATTTAACCAGGCAACAATTGATAAGAGGTGGTATTAACAAACAATAATTGATTATTGATCCAGGATGAATCAGAGTTAAAAGTTAGGATGACTTCAGATAGATTAAAGTATGAAGCCATGGTAAATTTTGTATGAATTAAATAAAGTAACAGTTTACTACAGAGGGTTTTGAAAATTTAATCTTATTTTTGGTTTGTTTATTTGTTGTTCTACCTGTTAACTATTGGGCCATTAATATAGTATAGAGGACAGATTAATAATTTGTAAATAAAATGAGACTGTTTGGTAAAGGGTGGGAAACTAATATTGTTGTAATATATTTATCAATATTCAACTGGAGCCATGTGTATATGTGTTTGTGTTATTTTAATGCACTTGTTATTGTTTTGTTTGTTTTTTGTTTGTTTGCTTCTGTGAATGTTTTTTTCTTTTTTTTAAACTTTGTAATTTAACTTTTGAATCAAATCAAATAAAAAATAAATAAAATAAAAAATAAATAAAATAAAATAATAAATAAAATAAATAAAATAAATAAATAAAATAAATAAATAAATAAATAAAATATAAATAAAATATAAATAAATAAAATATAAATAAATAAAATATAAATAAATACAATAAATACAATTAATAAAATAAAATCGGTCGCATTGACCGATGATCTCTGGAGAGCTAGGGATGGAGGCCATGCTTCCATCCTAGTTCTCCTGGACCTCTCAGCGGCTTTCGATACCATCGACCATGGTATCCTTCTGCGACGACTGCGGGAGATAGGGGTGGGCGGCACTGTTTTGCAGTGGTTCTCCTCCTATCTCTCGGACAGGTCGCAGTCGGTGTTGGTGGGGGGGCAGAGATCGTCCCTGAGGCCCCTAACTTATGGGGTGCCGCAGGGGTCGGTCCTATCCCCCCTACTATTTAACATTTACATGAAACCGCTGGGCGAGATCATCCGAAGGCACGGGATAAAATACCACCAATATGCGGACGATACACAGTTGTATCTGTCCGCCCCGTGCCAACTCAATGAAGCGGTGGACGTGATGAACCGGGGTCTAGAAGCCGTTAAAGACTGGATGAGAGCAAACAAGCTGATACTCAACCCAGACAAGACCGAGTGGCTGTTATGTTTCCCTCCCAAAAATTTGACCAACATACCATCACTCAGGCTGGGGGGACAAAACTTACACCCCTCAGAAAGGGCCCGCAACTTGGGAGTCCTCCTGGACCCACAGCTGACTTTTGACCACCATCTCTCAGCTGTGACCAGGGGGGCATTTGCCCAGGTTCGCCTGGTGCGCCAGTTGCGGCCCTACCTGAATCGGGAGGCCCTCACAACAGTCACTCGAGCCCTTGTGATCTCCAGGCTGGAATACTGTAATGTGCTCTACATGGGGCTGCCCTTGAAGAGCATCCGGAGACTTCAGCTAGTCCAGAATGCGGCCGCGCGAGTGATTGTGGGCGCACCACGGTTCGCCCACATAACACCGATCCTCCGTGAGCTGCACTGGCTACCTGTCGATCTCCGGGTGCACTTCAAGGTTCTACTCACCACCTATAAAGCGCTCCATGGTAGTGGATCTGGCTATTTGAGAGACCGCCTTCTGCCAATTACCTCCCTGCGTCCCATCAGATCGCATAGAGTTGGCCTCCTCCGTATTCCATCCGCCAGTCAGTGCCGACTGGCGACTACTCGGAGGAGAGCCTTCTCTGTTGCGGCTCCGACACTATGGAACAATCTCCCCGTGGAGATTCATACCCTCACCACCGTCCAGGCCTTCCGCACAGCCCTCAAGAACTGGCTAGCCTGTCAGGCCTGGGGATAAGTTCTTTTGCCCCTCCCGAATGTTGAGTGAATGTTGAGTTTTTACTATTTAATTTACTTTTGTGCACATTTCTTTTTGTATTGTCTGACACTCCCTTCCCTTTTGACTGTAAGCCGCCCTGAGTCCCCTCAGGGAAAAGGGCGGCCTATAAATGTCTAAATAAAATAAAAAAATTAATAAAATCAATAAAATTAATAAAATCAATAAAATCAATAAACTCAATAAAATCAATAAAATCAATAAAATCAATAAAATTAATAAAATAGAAATAAATTAAAAATAAAATAAAATAAAAATCATTTGAAGAAAAACGAAATATCTGTTAAATTTTGCATCAGCAAAATTGGCAACTGTTAACTATGTACGGATACACACTGCTGGAAAACAGATTCTTACCTGGGGTGTCACAGTAGTTCTTTCCACCACTGTAAGCAATATTTCCAAAACCTTTTTTATATGCATCCCATTTTCTTCCAAACCCAACACTCCCATCTTGGCGGTTTTGAATTAGAAGCCAACCTGTTCAAAATGATAACCATTATTAATAACTATTATATAACCCACTTTCTTGAAATATTTCCATAAAGCTCCATAACTGGAGGGTGGGGAAGGGACAAGATGCCCTTTGTAGAGTTCCCACTCTGAATGGACTCCCCCTTGTTATCACTGTTATGCTTAGCCAACCATGTGCCCTATCCTTCTATGCTCAGTCTGTTGCATAGAGACAAAAAGATCCCAGCATTTGGAAGTGGATTTTCTTTTTCTTTTTTCCTCTTATCATTGTATACATACAGTACTTGAAGAAGGAAGTGAATATTATAAAGTTGGTGGATCCATCATGTGAAACCGTTTTGATTAAGGATATTAGCTTAACAATTACCTCCACTTTCTGTGGTCATATCACAATACACTTTGAATGGTTTAAAGAAAGGATCAGGCTGAACAAGGTACAACTCAGACCGTTCACCTCCTTTTCTATATATGTCTTCACACTCTGCAAACAGAAGCACATTATATCGTTTAGTCAGCAACAAAAATGTTCTGAACAGAGGAATAAGTAAACCACAGAAATCTACAACATAATTAAAACTGCAAGGGAAGAACTTGAAGATTTTATCTGCAGTAAACACCTATCAGAGTGTTTTCAAGTGTCTGCTTGCTTTTGAGATCTCTGCCTCACCTAGGACTAAAATGCATTTTTAGAAATGCTAATTTGGAAATTCTTCTGTCCATCCCACTGTAAGGATTTAATTTGGCCACACAGATGCTGTCAGTGCTGAGGTAAAAAAAAAACTATTATATATACATGAAACATACTGTATGTAGCCAACTCTCAAGGCTAAGGGAAGAACAACCAAAGAAGGGTGTGAGGAAAAGGTCTCAGATGTAAATTTTGAGGCTGATAGATCTTTATTGCTTTTTTCCGCATTAGACAAATTCTCTTTGTATACATGACTTCTTTCTTATCCAAACTAGTGGAATTTATCAAGCCATGTCATATCTATGATTTTTTTTTCTGCTGTTTTTGAATATGGCAATGAGTTTATGGAGTCAAGCTTTTCTGTTGTGCTATGGCAAAGTCTAACTTCAAACAATGTTTGAATGAAAGCTTTCCTGACAGACTACCTGTGCAGATAAATCCATGAAATACAAGGATAAAGATATACTTTTAGAATATGTGGTATTAACTTAAAAGTCCAAGAATTAGTTCTCCCATATTCCTCTAGATCAGTGGTAGTTAACCTTGTCCCTACCGCCCACTAGTGGGTGTTTCAGCTTCCATGGTTGGCGGTAGGGGTTTGCTGTAACTCTGCTTTATAAATTTTATAAAGTAAAATTACTTCCCTACTTTATAAATTACTGTGGAACTGGTGGGCGGTTAGAAAATTTTACTACTAACAGAGATACTAAAGTGGGCGGTAGGTATAAAAAAGTTGACTACCCCTGCTCTAGACGGTTGAGAAATAAGAGGAAGGAAAGGAACAACAGCCAGGTTGCTGCAGCTAGAAAAGGTAACTTGTGAAGCTATAAATGCAGCATTTGTTAACTGAATTTCAAATGTTCTCCGTAGTCACAAAGAACTTCTCCTTTTCCGGGAAGGAAGGAAAGGAGGAGGCTATCAAAGTAAAAAGGTAGCCCATCTACACATAACTCTAGTTTCATACATCACAGGTCTCACATCTAACCATATTGGCTTGTAATCCTCAAAGATTTTCATTTTTATCTCAGAAATGTCAACAGCCAGTTACAAGGGCCATGAGGGACAACATGAGAATCTAGGGATGTGGATTCAAAAAGTGCATCAGTGTTATGCAGTGTTAGGTAGTGTAATTAGCCAGGACAAATGTTGGTAATCCAAAGAGGTACGACACTGATACAAAGCAATGAGCAATGTTAATTTTGCAGGAGATTGAAATGTAAGGATCTCTCCATAATTGCAGCAGTCTAAGCTATCTAAGAATCGGTCTCATTTGTAAGAGCAAAGCAAGTGGGAGAAATGAAACATTACCTTTGCCACTCACAACTGGGACATTGCAAGAAACTGTACAAGAGGTTTGGCATTTAGACAACTGTTCCGTAATAGCGTTTTCTAGTTTTTGTAACTTTTTGTTCAGAGTATCCACAACTGAACGAAGAAGTCGTAAATTGGATGGAATGTTGTTATCTAATTTCTCTTTGATGAAAGTGTAGTGGTCCTCAAGTTCTCTGTTATATTGGGAAATTAAATTCTGATTATCTGGAGAAAAATGAGAAATGAATGTGAAGAGGAGGCAAGCTTTTTAAAAAGAACAACAAAATACATTTAACTAGATATTAAGACTTTCCATGTTCTTCTAATTCCTGTACTATGCTTATTTCTAGATTCTAAAGCTCCAGGATAAAAGGCTTCCCAATCTATGTAAATTTCTATGAACAGGTGGCACTATATGCTACATAAATAATTACAATTTTGCAGTTTTATAAACCAGGGCCAAAACTTTTTGTCTCTTTTCCTCTTAAACAAAGATCACAGATGATTGAGGGACATATCTGCTTACTGGATCCAGAACGTGACTGGTATTATTATATTAATTTAAGTAGTTTTCACTCTTGGGTTCCTAGATTATTCAAGGACTCATCATTCCCAGGAAGAATTGGTTAATGGTCAAAAAATGAAAGAAAATGTTTGTCAAAAGCATTTAATAGCCCAGGTTGGGAATTACTAATTACTCAGTTTGGGAACCAACTGATGTGACAAATTTGGCATACTGTGCATGGCAAATTTCACAAGCAGATTTTGCAACCAAAGACAGAGCTCACTTTTAAATAAATACAAGATTATACTAGAAAACTGTTATTTATGATACCTATTGTATAACTATAAAGAAAATGCGACACTGATTAAAGTTAATTTTTACAGATATTAAAGCAAACACATATAAGCTTTATTTACTAAGTATAAATCACTTGTCACCTTTTTTGGCTTAGATCATGTGTCTATGGAGATTCTCAGTCATCTAGGTCATGGTTGTCCCAAATATTTTTTTTCAAAAGGCAATTGGACTTTCGGGGGGGGGGGGGGTGTTTCCTTGAAGACATTTTGCTTCTCATCAGTGGTGGGATTCAAATAATTTAACAACCGGTTCTCTGCCCTAATGACTATCTGGGTAGGAGGGGCTCGATGGCCATGTGACTGGGTGGGCTTGGCCAGCTGAAGGTCACTCAGGTCGATGGGCGCTTTGCCTTAACTGTTGCAATGTAATAAGGGTTAACCAGAAAGGCAGTTTCTATAGCAGGTCAATAAAGATTAGGCTAGAAACAACACTAGAATGTTTCCTTCCTGCCTTCCTTACAGTATTAGCCCTGTAAAGTGGAAAAAAACAAAAGGAGATTTCTTCCAACAATCAGTTATCTGAACTACTTAGAAAGTTACCAACCGGTTCTCCCAAATAGGTGCGAACTGGCTGAATCCCACCACTGCTTCTCATCCAAAAAGCTTCTTCAGTACTGTATATCCAAGCAAAATGTCTTCAAGGAAAAACAAAGTTCAGTTGTCTTTTAAAAAGTAGCAATAGCAATCACACTTAGACTTATTTACCGCTTCAGAGATCTTTACAGCCCTCTCTAAGCGGTTTACAGAGTCAGCATATTGCTGCCAACAATCTGGGCTCTCATTTTACTGTCCTTGGAAGGAGGGAAGACTGAGTCAACCTTGAGTCTGATGAGATTCAAACTGCCAAATTGCAGGTAGCTGGCAGTCAGCAGAAGTAGCTGCAGTACTGCATTCTAACCACTGCGCCACCTTGGCTCTTCGTGCACCTTTGGGACGTAAATCACGTGATTTAAGCATACTTGATTCAAGTGTATTTATTTTGCAGAATGTATTTGCCTTTTCATATTTTTTGCTACCCACCCCCCATCTTTTTTTTAAAAACAAAACTTTCATGATGAAAATAAGGCAGTTTTGCCCAAATTTACTGTTGGACATGTTACCTCTATATTGTTTCTGCTTTTGGGCTAAACGTTCATCCAATAAATGGGCATAAGTATGGATAGTTGTGGAGGACTGATGTAGATTCTTTGTTTTGTCTAGTAGATCCTTAACAGTTGGCTTCACTGTGTTTTCTTGCTTCAATAGTTCAGTTCTCAGTTCACAACCTGTTGGACATAATACACCCTTAAAAAGAACAACAAATTCAATAGGTTAATTCAAAATAAGAAATGATAAAATAACGTTCAAAAATTGCAAAGAGTAACTGTCAGGATAGCTCTCTTTGTTATCAAAACTACATTGAACAATCTGATTGAGAGAGCTTAATTATTTTCTATTTTGCTATGAGCCTCATAAAAATCTCTCCTCTCAACAACATCTCGCAGCAATACAAGTAATATTTTCCAAATAATAATCCTTTATGATATGAAGAGTACTTTTTGTGGATCTTATGCAGTGGTGGGATTCAGCCAGTTCCCACCACTTCGGGAGAACCAGTTGTTAAGTTTCTGAGCAATTTGGTGAACCGGTTGTTGGAAGAAATCACTAGGGCAGAGAACCGGTTGTTAAATTATTTGTATCCCACCACTGATTCTAGGGATCTTGTGAGACTAAGTGCGCTATTCATGGGAATTTGCAGAAATATGGAACCCTTTTCCCCATGGTGCCATCAAAGATCACTGGAAGGAGTCCTAAAAGGATTTAAAAAATAAATGAATCAAACTCAGATATCTGGTCCTGCCCATTCCTTCTTCAAGCAGAGTTACAGGAAATGAGTCCATCAATATTCTGAACTTGGTGCCTTATGGAGTTCTATGAGGAAGGACATGTTGACCTCTCTGCCACTGATTTAATCGTATCAGACAAATAATGAAAGAGAAGATATATTCAAACAATTATAATTGCAATGACCTAATTTGTGTGTTTTGAAACAATCTTCCTAGGAATCTATGTTTGTGTGGGCGTATGTGTGTTCTACTTGTAATGGTTTATTGTCCACAGGAAATAATACATGGGCTTGCACATAAACATTCTATTCAAGAAAATGTGCCATAAATCTGAAAAAGAAACTTTAATGAAAGCAACATATTGTTTAGTCTTAAATATTCCAGCCCAACTCTACCTCAGTACAACGAATACCTACCAGTTCCTCTGCCAAGTGTTTGCAACCACCACTGTCAGGGTAAACGATGGGGCCTAGCCTTGCACCAGTAACAGGCTTTTTGGTTGGACGTGCTCGGTATCTCACACCACCAACAGGAGGGAGGGGAACTGGCCTGAGAGTCGGAAGTGGATCCCGTTTCTTGTTCAAAGGCCTATGACCTCGTGCATCCACCGCCTCACCTTTATTTTCAATCTATTTAGCATCAAGGAAAAATACTGTTATAAATTGCAAACCATCAAGCATTTTCAAGATGAGAAATTTTCTA
The DNA here is from genome assembly GCF_009769535.1 of Thamnophis elegans. Classification (NCBI taxonomy): domain Eukaryota; kingdom Metazoa; phylum Chordata; class Lepidosauria; order Squamata; family Natricidae; genus Thamnophis; species Thamnophis elegans. The sequence goes on from NC_045549.1 coordinate 63,141,831, forward strand.
GCAAAAAACACAGATAATCAAATTCCCCCCCCCAAAAAAAAGTGAGGCAAACTCATGTAAAACAAATTGTGCCATGCTTTTTTGAATATTTCTGTGTACTGTATTTTTCTTGTTTTTTGTTTTTTTTTACTTTGTTAGATTTATTTTCCTTGGGACATCAAGTTGACACCAATCATTCCAGATCCTACTTCAGTACCTTAGTTATGATACATGAATACTCTTGGTGATTTAATGTTTTATAATAAGCATGTTCAGTTTTCTTTCATGGAAACTAATTGGTCAAATTAAATAATAATTAACTTGTACTGTAGACTGTATGGAGATGATTAGAAACAATACCTAATTAACATTGTAATTTTTTTACTAGATGACTAACAATAATAGCTAGATTCCTAAATTGCACTATGGCACAATATCATTGGTTTGGTTTTAATTTAAGGTGCAGTATTAATTCATCTTCTGTGGATTGTTAGCAATGGTTTATATTGCTTATGTTTTAGTACAATGCATCTTATTCAACAATATTTTTTTAAAAAATCATGATTTGGGGAACTACGCAAACCATATTGATTAGGTAACATAAGTATGAATTATTTCCATCCACAGAAAAAAAGATTAAGGCACAAACAAGTAATAATCCATAATTCCATAGAATAATGCTATCTCTTCTTTCAAAGAGCTGTTTTCTTCTCTTATTATAGTATGCACAACTGCAGAGTACTAATTCACAATATACATCTACTCAGAGAAAAGCTCTATTAGTCTCAAACAAATGGATTTATAATTGCAAACATGACGGGTTGAGCTGAAGGTTTACAGCATTAACATTAACAAATTAATTTAGTCCTGTTAATTTAGTCAAATGTAAAACCCATTCGTTCAATGAGATTTATTCTTAAAAAATGCAAAATAGGATTCCAGCTGAAACATGTTTATGTATTAGATTGTTTACTTAATTCAGACATTGTCCAACTCCAACTGACTCTGAGTAGCTCACAAATACTAATATTAAAAACCAAGACAAGCCAAAACTCAAATGTGATTTGGGCACAATATACAAACCAGAAAAGTAATAGGCACGCAGGGACGCCCAGTCAGGGAGCCCCTCCATCTCACTCCCTGGCTTGAGAGAATAACTATGTCTTGAAGGCTCCATGTAACACCATCAGGGTGGGAGCTACACCGAATGCAGCGGGAATCTCATTTCAAATGTTAATTTGTTGAAGAAAGCAGAGAGTAACACACATTTCTAAAATGTGTCTACGGGCAGGACTTATATTTGAATTGTTCAATATAATGCACAATAAAAGTTGATCTGAAACCACATGGAAGAGAAGTAGCCTCTAATTATATGACTAAAAGAGAAAAACAGCCATGGCGAAAGACTTGACCTCCTTCTGCTTAATGCTGTCAAATATCACATACAATATACACGCACACATACACACACACAGTATATATTTGTTGGGGAAAAGAGTGTGATAGATAGCTTAATCCTAAAAATATCATTGCTAGACTAAAAAAGTAAGAAAGAAAAAATTGGAAGACCAGTAGTAGTCATTCAGATTTCATCCAGACTCCGATTATGGAAGCCAACTTTAACTAAACAGATGACCTAAGAATAAATTACCGTACCAAGACAAATGAAATGTAAAAATCTACATATGCGGAAAGGAAAAAGAAATAAAGCAGCAGGATATAAAAATCAGTTTAAAATAGCCAGGAAAAGTTTCAAGACATGACGTTCTTATGGGTTATATCTACTTCAGGAACAACACAGTTCTATGGATGTGGGCTATGAATCTGGATATAAGAAATCAGAGTTCAAAAATCATGGAAGTGATTGGTATTATCTCCAAAAATTTCTCACACAACATTTTATACAACAAATGATAAATTTGAAAAAAAAACATGGAAAGCAGTTAAAATATTTTGTACTTTAAAATAAAAGACAGTGACTGAAGAACTTGAGGCTCTATGGCTACAAATATGAAGAGAAACAATTTTTTTACTTTCTTAGATTACATCAGGAGTGGATTCCTGCCAGTTCTAACCTCTTCTATAGAAGAGGTTCCACAAATCTACAGTGCCGTTTAGAACCGGTTCCAGCTCCCTCCCCCTGCCTGTCCCCGCATCATCAAGATGAAGAGCAAGAGGAGGAATTCTGGGAGTTGAAGTCCACAAGTCTTAAAGCTGTCAAGTTTGAACACCCCTGGTTTTTTTTTTCTAAAGGGTTAGGGGTGCAAGGTTCTTGAAATTTGATAGCTTTAAGACTTGCACACTTCAATGCCAGAGTTTCTGAGCCAACATTTTGGTTGCTAAGCAAGACCATTGTTAAGTGTTTCACCACATTTTACAAGTTGGCCATGCCCACCCAGTCACATGACTGCCAAACCACTCCCACTCAGTCACATGACTGGCAAGCCACTCCCACCCAGTCACATGGCTGGCAAGCCACTCCCACAAAGCAGGCCACACCTACAGAAGAGGTTCTAAAAAAATTTTAAACCCACCACTGGATAACATATATATGTACATATTAGCTATATGGATTATCAATGTTAATCATATATTTTGTAAAACATTTTATTGGTAAATAAGTAATCTAATACCATATTTCATTCCACAAAGTTTTAAAAATTTATTTACAAGTATCTATTGAGCGTAATAAAACATTTAATAGTTTTTTTGACTAATATGGAATATTTTTTAATTTCTGAAAAGTTCCGTGATTACCTGCTCACAATAGATTTTTGTTTAACATGTCTTCAGTGTGCATTATCAAGACAAATGATTCTATACTCCACCCACTTAACTATAGGAATGAAGAACACTTTCCACATTCTTTTTTTCTTACATTCTTTTTAAAACCATAACCACTAAGGATTCTATAAATTACGCTGAAGGAATGTCTATAAAATCAACTGGTTCCCCTTATACCTACCAGATTTCATTCCTAGTAGCAATAACATTTGCTTTTGAATTTAAATTTTTCAGACAAGTTTAATTTTTCTGTACAAAGATTTTTCTGCATTAAGGCATTTGATAAGACACTATTAACACATTACCAGAATGCTGTCTACCACAGAAACAAGCATAAACCATGATATGCTAAATATTTTAACTTTAAAAAAAAATTTTTAAAAAAAAATCTTACCAGTGGTGCATCAGTTACCTGTATAAAGACAAAGAAGAAGAAAATGAAGAGAGAAATTGAAAATATGTACTCAGATGATCAAAAGTGCAGCATGTTTTTCTTACATTAAGTTGAAAACCAAACTTTTATTTATACAAATCAGAAATATGTTTTAATCTAAATGAAATAGAAAACATGCTATCATATAAAATAAGTGATATTCTAACCTCATCTTCATCATAGTCTGCAGTTTCATCAGATTTAACTACAGCAAGAGAAAGAAGAAAGAGCAATAGTAACTTCGTGATACTGAGTTGCCTGAACATCTTTGCAGTATTTTCCCCAAATTAGGGAAAGCAAATCCAAGCTCCTATATAAGTGCGTCACCATGAGGGGTACTAAATGATTCCTGATAGGTCCAACTGTCATTCCAATTGTTAATAGTTAACCTTATTGTGCCTGGAAAAGTCACTAATGGAGCAATATTTGCTATGCACAAGTTTAAGCACAGAAACAAAGTTTTTAAAATATAGTTTCTGCTCATTTACAGAAATTAAATGGAGGTGATTCAAAATGATCAGTATTCAGTGGGGCTTTAGCACAACTTGTTTCTTTGAATCTGGGTTATATCTTTGACCAATAGGAACTTCAGCTGTAGTTTAGAGATGTTTCCTTACAGTACGATTTGTACTGTCAAGTGACACTTCAATCTGAACCACAGGTAAAAACCTAATTTGTCTGTCAATTACAAGCCTTACTGTACAATTGAGTTTTAAGGCTTGCATAAAGAAAAAACAATTGTAAATGCAAATTTATTCCCTGCATAAAAAACAGGGTTTCAGAGAAACTTAGGTTATGTTTGGGAATTCACATATATTTTGTTCTGATTAAATCAAATAATCAAATCCCATGGTTATTTATATACTGGATACCACTTTAAAAAAAAAACCTGGACAAAAGAAATGGTAACTGTTATAGGGGGAGGGAAATGACAAAAAAAAACCAGAACTCATGTTTGAATCAGGAATTAGGATGGAAGTACATAATGTCTGGATTTATGATATGGTATTGTTATATGGTTTTTTTTCCTGACATAAACTCAAGTTTTTTGCAGATGATTGTCAATAGCCATCTCAACTTTGAGAAATGTCCCCAAGTCTATATTATACAGCAATAATCTTTCTTAGGCTAGCTGAAGCTAAAAGAGTGGTAGGGCCACATTATATGATACTGAATTTATCCTACTGTTCAAAATACTGCTGTAGGTGACTACAGTAGTATCTTGATCTTTGAGAAAATAAAAATTTGATGGCTATATAATTTTATCATGCATGCAAGTTTATTGTAGTGTTACCTGCTCAATTATTGGTTATATAATGAAGAGAAGATTCTGCAGCTAAAAGACTTGAAAATCATCCGCCAATATTATTTTCAAAAATACTCCTTCTATGGCATCCTGTCCAATGAAGGACTTATGATCCAATTCCATAAATTAATAGATGTTGAGGTTGGGAAGGAAGTCTGGAAACTGCCAGAATGTGTAAAAGTGTTATTTATGTTATAGTCTGCCTTACACTGAGGAACTTAAGGAAACATATATACTGTTCATCATTCCTTCTTCCTAATTTTCCCACATCTCCATGAAACAGAATGTGCTGAGAAATATTATTTCATCCAAGACAACCAGCGAATTTATGATTGATGGTGGACTAAAACCTGTGTCTTCCCATTTTTAGCGCAACATCTTAACCACTTCTGGTATATTTATCATAAAGTCTTTGGAGCAGAATTTAATTAGCACCCTGAGATTTAAACATATGTAATATAAAATATAAGAATGTCACATTTGATGTTTTTGCATTAGCCATTCCTAAATATATTTGATTGATCTGTTAATATAGATAGTTTGACCTGTTGATGTCCTAGTGTTATAACAGGAAAATGTGGAATAGAGCATCCAACAATGACTCATAAGATTAGCAAAGTAAAATAGACAATGATTGAAGTAGTACATCGTGCACCAAAGTTAACATTACAAAATAGTTTTCTCAGCTAGGCCACAAATAATGTCTTGCGGCATTTAGGGGAAATCATTTGACTATATTTATTATCCTGTTGACCAATGTTACACAATACTTGCCACCATGATTTTCCCGTGTAATCTGTTTGCCTAATTTGAATTGCAATAGCATGTAGAGAAATATCTACTGAATGCAGTTCAAATCAGAGAAAGATTACACAGGAAAATCATGGTTTCTTTGAACTATTATGCCTAAGCATGTAGCATATTGTCTTGCCTGAGCTTTTTATGAGAATGGAGTATATAAATAAGCTGCATTGCTAAAACTAGATGGAGAACAGTGTTTTCCATGTAAACAGAAGTGGAGGTAAAGATGTTGGTAGTCATTTTGTTCTTCCTTGGTTTTTCATTCATTTACCAAGTTATTTATTTAGCCAGTGGAGGACAGAGATGCTAACTTGCATTGTTTGCCTTGCTGGGTTTATTCAAACAGTGGTGAAATATCCTGCCGTATCTATCAGATGAGTCAAGGCCACCTCTCGGTGACTCTCATATCACAATGCCTTTGCACATAGCACCGGGAACAGAGACTTTTGACCAAATATAAGCAATATTGAAGGGGAAGCCAACCAGTTCCTCTGGTTGTTCATTTAAAAGTATTTTTTCACAAATGGTGTTGCAAGTTTGTTCTGACTTTTAAAACAGCAAAGCAAACAGTCTATCTCTATATCTCGAATTGTAATCTAAAAACAACAATAAGTTGCAGCAGTAGCTTCTTGTAAATGAGAATCTAATGTAATCACAATATAAAGAAAACAACCAAAAACACTTTGTGAAGACTAATATATAGTTTTCAGTTGCCCCAGCTGAATAAATATGGTAGCAGCACATAGTACAGGATTTACACAACGTACATTTTTAAGTAGTTGTTTGAAAAAAGACAGCTTTTATATTCCATTATAATACACAGAGACAATCAACAGCTGATTTTAAAAAAATTGATAGAATTATCAGATCAGCTCTTAGTCACTTAGCTATTAAATACTCAAGTGTATTTAATGAAAATCATTCAATTTTAAGGAAAATCTTAAAACCCATTAAGCAAAAATTATTAGATATGTGATTATTTTGAAATCGTTGGTGATCAACCTAGTTTCCTTAGCATTTTGTATGTCATCGCATATTTTGGTTATTGGCATGGATTTGAAATTATTATAAAATGCATGCAATAGCATCGTGGTGCAAATCCTACCCTTATATATTGGGAAATTTGCCCATTTTGTCCATTGCATCTTACACATTTTCTTCCCACAGATGCCCAATTATTTGCAGATGATCATTTAGCAACAAAAGCATGGTTCCACCACAAAACCGCATTCGACTAAAGCGCGCTCGACGAAACTGTGTAGCTGATGTCATCACAGGGCGACAACAGCGCAGAGACAGAAGCACGCTGTAAACGCTAAACCTAAAATTAACCCCTAAACCTAAACCTAACCCCCCTAAACCTAACCCTAAACCTAACCCTTAACCTAACCCTAAACCTAATCCTAACCCTTAACCTAACCCTAAACCTAACCCTAACCCTTAACCTAACCCTAAACCTAACCCTAACCCTTAACCTAACCCTAAACTTAACCCTAAAGCTAACCCTATCCCTAACCCTAACCTAAGTTGAATCGGCTTGCTTTCAAAGCACTATTTAAAGTGCCCTTCTTTCTCCGTGCTCGCTGTTGTCGCCCTGTTGATGACGTCAGCGACGCGGTTTAATCGGGCGTGCTTTAGTCGAGCGCGGTTTTGTCATGCCACGCAAAGCATGATACTCCTTTATTAGGAAACAATCATCTTTATACTCAAGCTCTGATAAATTCAACAAATCTTGAGATTTAAATTATACAGGCTTGTAGTATTAATTGTTCTAAAGCTAATAGCCTCTGGAAGTATTGAACTGCAACCCACAACCAACCTAAATCTTTCATCAGTTTGGATTTTGGATTTTTTTTTTTTCATTTGGAGTGGGGGGAAGCCCCCATCTTTTGATACTGGTATAATTGATTTTTGGTACTTTGCTGTGAAACAAGCTAAACTGCACACTCTACTGTTCACAATCTGTAATGGCACTTTCTGTCCCAAAATATAACATGAAGCCAGAGGATGAAAGTTGTACAAAGTTGTATGCAACTCTAAAATACTATGCAAAGTTCATAATGCTGTAAATATATATTTTTGTTATCTTTTGAATATCTGAATTGCATAGGAGACTGCCTTAAAAAAAAATCACTCCATTAAATCTCCCTTAAAAAAAAAAATACTAGCAACCTTTTTGTTTCAAGTGCTTTTCATCTTCCCTAGATTACTTCAGCATTTTTTATCCAAAGTCTAAAATTAGTTGACCTTAACAGGTTGTGTAGCTACTTCAATTCTATAATTTCTGGCCCAAAGATAAACCAGGCTTTCTTTAAGAACCAATTATCTCGGGAATCCTCTACTAAGCAAACCTTGTTACCAATGCAAATTAGACCTTATCAAGGTATCACAGATCATGCCAACACACTTTTCTGCAGAATAGAACCGAATAGAATAGAATTCTTTATTGGCCAAGTGTAATTGGACACACAAGGAATTTGTCTTTGGTGCATATGATCTCATTGTACATAAAATAAGATACATTCATCACGAATCATAAGATACAACACTTAATGATAGTCATAGGCTACAAATAAGTACAAAGACTGGAGGAATGGCTGCAAAGAATTGCTTGGTAGATCTTTATTACTATATTTTAGCCTGCAGAAGTATGCTGGTTTTCCATTTCTTTAATAGCACCAAAACTAGTTTTAACTTTTGACAAACCCTTTTATTGTGTGTGTTTCTAAAGAAAAGTTAAAAAATAGAATTTTCTGCTTCACAAATCTTGCAAACTCTTGATTTTTGAACCAAATCCGGAACTTGGGAGAAACAGAGAAGAACGTGAATCTTGTGATCCTCTCTGTTTTGTAAGCCAAGGGGAATCCCAATCTTGGCAATTTTAAGACGCCGGGACTTCAACTCCCGGGATTTCTCAGTCATCCAATCTGGCTGAGGAATTCTGAGAGTTGAAGTCCACACAACTCAACAGTTACCAAGATTGGGAACCCCCGTTGTAAGCGACCAACCGAATTTCAAGAGGGCTTAAGCTTGCACTCCTCCAGGCAGGAACCATGAGAGTTCATCTCACACATTTGAACTGTTAATATACGAAATTTATTGCAATATGATTTATTTATAGGTTTCCCGTGGCTGCTTCTGCAGTTAAGAAGACTTCCCCCCACCACCGGCTGAAATTCTTGAACCGAGGTCTTCAAACTTGGCCGCTTTAAGATTTGTGGACTTCAACCCCCAGAATTCTCCAGCTCTGCTGGCTGGAGAATTCTGGGAGTTGAAGTCCACAAGTCTTAAAGTGGCCAAGTTTGGGGACACCAGCTCTTGACTATAACTTCGCATCTACGGTCCCCCGCCCTCCCATCACATCCAAAGGCGTCCCGGGTCCATTTGCGCCGCCAATCAGACGGCGAGCTTTTGCGCATGCTCCCGGATGCAAGCAGCGGAAACGTCACTTCCGTCGCACCGGTGACGGTTGCCGGAAGCGACTGTTGGTAACAGACTTGGTTGTGGTGTAAGTGGGAGCTGTGCGTTGCCGTTGAGGGGGGGAAGCCGAAGCCGCAACGGGCGGCTTTACCGAGGCCAGCTGCCATCATGGTGGAGGTAAGAAAGGAAGAGGCTTCCCTTCCGACCCTTTGGACGCGTCCGGGGCTTTATTCGAAAGGAAATTAGTGACGGCTCCTCGGTCTCTCCCGCTGGGGCTGCGTTTGCCCAACACCTTAGCCCCTCAAAACGGTCCATTATAGAATTAGAATAGATTAAAATAGAATTATTTATTGGCCAAGTGTGATTGGACACACAAGGAATTTGTCTTTGGTGCATATGCTCTCAGTGTACATAAAAGAAAAATAAAATAGAATATTATGAGTAGGAACCTAATGGGGTGCCTTCTTAGGCGAATATTGACGTGAGAGGATCCAAAGCATAAATGTGAACGGTTGTATGAAGAGAGGCATAGAATCAAGATTGCGTGAAGTATTTTTACTGCTTTATAAAGCCATAGTAAAATCACACCTGGAATCTTGTATCCAGTTTTGGTGGCAGGATTTGGGTTTGGCTAGTCTAGAGAAAAAAAGGACTAGGGGTGACATCATAACAGTGTTCCAGCATTTGAGGGGCTGCCATAAAAAGGGGGTCAACCTATTTTCCAGAGCACCAGAAGGCAAGACAATGGATGGATGGAAACGATGGATGGAAGCTAATCAAGGAGAGAACCAACCCAGAATTAAGGAGAAACTTCCTAACAGGACAGTTAATCAGTAGAGCAGCTTGCCTTCAGAAGTTGTGGGTGCTCCATCACTGGAGGTCTTTAAGAAAAGACTGGACAACCACCTATCTGAAATGGTTTAGGACAGGCTTGTCAAACTGATGGCCCATGGGCTGGATGCATCATGCACAGGCCACACCATCCCAGCTCCACAAAGGCAGAAAAGTCACAATATATCATATGACACAATCGAGTTTGACACCCATTGTTTAGGATCTCTTGCTTGAGCAGGGGATTTCGATTAGAAGACCTTCAACATTCCTTCCATCTTTATTCTGTTTAAATTGAAAGGTTTATTATACAACCACGATTCTTGTTTCCAGCTAAGTTTAGTTCTTACTTGTCTTTGCTTTCTACCTGTTTATTTTTGTACCTGTCTACAAAATGATATGTTTGAGCTTGTTCAACACTGTTTTTCATGGTTAACTGTAGCTTACTTGATTATTGCAATGTTCAGATTTTTCATGATACAAAGAATAAAATATCCAAACGGAATAGGCTAATTCAGCAACAAACAAAATTGTTGATTAAGTTCTGGCTCACTGCCTCTTGTAAGAAAAGCACAGTACATTGGGAAGGTAAGATACTGATAAAATGAGGCATATGATGCCACTGATACCAGCCAGAAAGTGAAATTATGTGCCAATCCATCCAAAATGTTTCAATACTACGAAAGGCTCTATAGGTTAAAAAAAACAAACTGTGTTGGACCAAGAAACAAACTGATAACCTAAACATCTTGTGGAGCAGAGATGCAACATATGCTGTTTTAGGAGGTCCCATACTTCCCATACCACTGTATTCTTCCAGATAGTCTTCAGGAGCAGCCCTGTGTTGAGTATGTTGCAGTAGTCAAATCTAAAGGTGACATAGTCACTCATGTTTTCCCACTGTTCCATCTGTAATAGTACTGTAACAACAATTGATTATATGCCCTCAGATTATTTTTAACTTTTAGCCACCACACAAATGATTTTTACAGTTAAATAATATTAAAACAGTAACATGGAAATTAATTTTTGTGGTTTTTACACTTTTCTCCTTTTCCACAATTACATAGGCAAAACAATACAGGTAGTCCTCAAGTTTATGACCACAATTGATTCCCAAATTTTTTGTTGCTGAGGCATTTGTTAAGTGACTTTTGCTTCATTTTATGACCTTTTTTGCCACAGTTGTTAAGTGAATCACTGCAGTTAAATTAGTAACACGGTTGTTAAGTGAATGATTTTCCCATTGACTTTGTCAGAAAGTCACAGAAGTTGACCTGGGACACTACAGCAGTCATAAATGTGAGTCAGTTCCCAAGCGTCTGCATTTTGATCACATGACCATGGGGATGCTGCAATGGTCATAAGGGTGAAAAATGTCTGTAAGTCACTTTTTAAAGTGCAGCTGTAACTTTGAACAGTCACTAAATGAACTGTTGTAAGTCAAGGACAATCTCATTTCCATTGTGTAAAATTGCACAAACAGAAGGCAGCATCTCATTTTCAGCCTTGAGATATTGGCAGATAAATAAATAGCTGGATGGTTACTTTCATATAAATGGTACAATAGTAAGGGAGAGATTTCTTTTGATATGCTGATCTTTAGAGCAAGAAGAAATGGCTGCCTTTGGTTTTCTCCCATAAAAAGTAAAACATGATTGTTTTGTTTAGTGATTACTGTAGAGGTTCCTTCTGACCTGAAGGTTAGATTTCTCCTATTCTGTTGAGTTTTGAAGGAGGTAGGAAAAGTTTTATGTGATTTCTTTTTCAAATCCCAGTGAGATCAGATGTTCATTTTCTTTGCTCATTGGTACATAAAGAGAAATTATGGTTATCTAGTAAATGAATCTTTTGTTTTCATTTTTCACTTCTTTGTTTTACTGAAAGTATTATGGATAAATCTGAACTCTTTTTTCTTTGCAGGATCCAATCTGGGTCAATCCTCGCGACCAGAGGTTTAGTCTTCTGAGTTTTTGGACTCGGGCTGGAGCCCATCCTCAAGGAATGTCTCTAACGCAATGTGTGCTTTTTTTCTTATTTAGGAAGTGCAGAAGCATTCTGTCCACACTCTTGTATTCAGGTCTTTAAAGAGGACTCATGATATGTTTGTGGCTGACAACGCAAAACCTGTATTATTAGATGAAAAGAGGTAAGAAATAGAACTAGGCATGAAATGAAAAATAGGTTTTGTTTTGAACCCAGAATAAGCACACTGTGCTTTAAAAGTTCTGCCAAGGTTTCAGCTGAAACAAAATGTGGGGATTTTTATATAATGAATAGGAAAGACTAGTGTGCATCTCTCTTGCAACCCCCATGTGGTTTGTACACTGATCTTCTGAGTACTTTCCCTGCCTGTCCTACTATTAGTGAGTTCAAATGCAGCATATCTAACTGACTTAGTCACCTCCATCTATCCAATGCTCCCCCCCCCTCCTTATGCCATATTTGAAGCCAAGGCAGTCAGCAGATAGGAAAGGAAAGGAAAGCTATTTGAAGACCGAGTGGGCTCGCCTTTTGAATATGCTGTTTTTGAAACCAAGGACAGTAGCAGCTAGCTCTCCCCCTCCCCCCCCCCCTCATCTTCCCAATGCTTCCTTTTCCTTACCTCACTTTAGCTTCTACCATTGGCATTGTTCATAGCTTGAATTCTGAAGTCTTGACTCAGTCCAGTATTCAGAGCTATATACCATGGAAAAATGGAATTATTCCCCTTAATTAATGCAGTTAAATAAACTTCAAGTTATTGTATGTTAAATAATCCGAATTGACTTTGGCATTTCATTCAAATTTAGAAAATACAGGAAAGTGGTATTTGGGTGGGGGGGAAATGTGTGCCAGCGCATGGCATAAGTATGTTTACATCAGACTTTATGAATCTCTACTGAGGTATGGTGTTATTATAGTAAAACATATGTTAAAAAACAAAGATGTAATAAAATATGTTTTTGTGCAGCCACAAGGTTAAGATGGCAGTTAAACTCCGTACAGAGTATGGATCTGTGCTACATATGCCTATATTGAAAGAATGTGTTCGAGAGAAGGGTCCCCATGGCATAGTAGAGTCCTATGGACACAAGCAGTATCTTCAAAACCCAGGTAGGTAACAATTACATGTGTGCAAGTGTGCTGGTGATGGATACAGATATGGCTTTAATAATCCTGAACCCTTGTTCAAGAAACACCTTTTGTAACCATGTGGTCACTATTAGATGATAGTAACTGTAGAGATGCTTACGATTGTTTTATTGGATTTGTGTCCCACTTTTAAAGAGAGGGTTGCCTGCGGGCTGAAACAGTGAATTGCAACTGCCTGAAGGCTTGTCATTGACTTGAGTCATTGATTTAAGGCAGAGATAATTAAATATAGATCAGAATGTAATAATAGATATCTAGATGTTTTAAAATACATTGGCAGAGTATCTGACTACCAGCTATGCAGAAAATTGTAATAACTAAAAAAGTTTTCAAACCCCAAGTCAAACTAATGAAAAAGAAAACCAAGTTAATTTCTATTTTCAGAACATGAGTCTGGTTCCATTACTAATCATAAGTGGCTAGGATGGGTTCTTGTGGGTAGATCCTTTGTGAATTCTTAACTTATGTCTTTTTGTTCAAACTGTTATTTTTCTTCTGAGTTCAGTCAATGATCTTGAAATTCTAGTCAAATAAACTAGATCCTACAGGGTAAAGTCCATATGTGCCTGGTTAAAAGAAAGCAGTATCAGTTCAAATACGAAAATTTCTTGAACATCCAGATATTGTTCAGAATATGTTTAACATCTTGCTAAACTCCTCCTGAGCTTTTCAGATATTCAGATACATATTTACATACTTATTATACATGTATTCATATGCATAAATATATGCATATTTTCTACATTAATTATTCAGTAGAAATTCAAACGATGGCTGCAGTTTGAAATCATGACAGGAATTGTATAATCATTAAATGATTGTTTTGACTCTTCTATAAATGACTTAATACATCTCTTAATGCTTAGGAGAGGATGATTATTTGATAACAGGAACACATCCATATCCTCCTGGACCTGGTGAGTAAGCTTACTGCCAAATACAATTATGTTTCCAATTGGAAATCTTAAGAAAGATGTCATTGTATATTAAGGTGCAGCATACTAATATAGACATGGATTTCAAAACAGTTTGAGTGTTATTCATGGGAGAATTATAAATAATCTTTATTGCTTTTGGTAATATTTATGATATCCTCTGTTACCATGTCTAATAGTTTAAATGCAGGTGTATTGCCAATATATCTTGAAATGTTTAAAAATCTCAGCATAGTTATAATCAGGGAACAGAGCGTCCTTTAGTTCAACTTTCTACCCAGGGTAGCATTCCTCAAACCTCCCAGGCAAATGATTGCCCAGCCTTTATTTGAAAACCTCCAGTGATGGAGCACTTATGATTCCAGGAGACATATTGTTCCACTGCTTAATAGTAAGAAAGTTCCTCATATTTGGATCTCTATCTGTAAATACTAAAACCAAATATCTATTGGTTTTTGTCCTAACATCAGGGTAGAATAAGTCTGTGTTGTCTTCCTATGCAAATATTGGAAGACTGGTATTGGTCATCCCTTAACTTTGACTTTTTTAAGATAAACATGCCCAGTTTTTGAAGTATTTGTAAGATTTAGCCTGCAAGACACTCCCCACCTTGCTGTTCCTCTCTGCATTATTTTTAGAAGCTCAGCAATCTCATGGAAGAATTCACCCATTCTTAGACATTGAGACAAACAAACAGAATTGCTTCTTGCTTGGTATACTTTGAATTGACAATTAGCAGGCTGCCAGATATTTTTCAAACTTTTAAACTAGGAATGAATATATATATATATATATATATATATATATATATATATATATATATATATATATATATATATATATATATATATATATATATGTTCATTGATCTATTCATGTTCTATCTCTTTATATAGCTTCAAAAAAATCTTATTCAGATTCATGTGTTATATACATTACAGATCACAAATTCTTTAATCTGAATTTAGTTTTTAATCTCTGCTTCCAGTCACTGAATTTCCAAACTCATATATGGAATTAATGTTTTAACTTCTTGTAGAACTCTTGTGAAACTGACCTTTTTTAAAATTTAAAAAACTGATTATTTTTGCTGAGTACTATGAAACTAAGCAGTTGAAATATCTGTGTGACCACATTAGCCATATACCCAGAAACTGCAATAAATTAAAAGTGTTCAAAATTAAAAAGCAGATAGAATAATACTTGAAATGGGCAATCTTTCAATATATAACATATCTGTTACCAGGGAAAAACTTCACATAGAATTCCCTTTTTTCCCCTGATTCCATAATTGCTTGGAGAAGTGATCATTGTTCCTTTATATGTTGCAAAATGAAAAATGGTACATGTATTAAATATATAATTTGTAACATGAATAAGCATTTAGTTGTTAATTTTATTGTAATTGATTATATTCTCTTTCCTTAAAAAAAAAAAACCAGGAGTGGCTCTGACTGCAGACACTAAAATCCAAAGGATGCCTAGTGAATCAGCATCTCAATCATTAGCTGTGGCACTGCCATCTTCTCAATCCAAGTAATTATATTGCATTTATTAATCAGCTAAGAAAGCAAAATGGCATTTTAGATTCATTTGCAAAACACAGTGATATTTGTTGATTCATGATAGTGTGCTCCATTTGATTATGTTCTTTGTAATTGTTCAGCAAGACGTTATTTACTATTGATAATTTAAGGGGGGGAGTAAAATAGGGACTTACATCAAACAGCAAAACAAGCAGTATGTAAATAGATATCTTTTCTGTTTCCGATGGCTTTTGTGTGCCATAAAGGATCTTTGATGAAAGCTAGTTTCTATAGTGTCGTGATGACGAATCTATGGCACCCGTGCCACAGGTGTCACGCAGAGCCATTTTGAAGGGCACGCGAGGCATTGCTCTGTGAGCTGGCCAGCCCCCATGTGACACTGGCCAGCTAACTGCGTCCTTTTAAGGCTGTTTTTCGCCCTCGGGAGGCTTGCAAAAAACCAGCCCTACTGGCAAACCAGAAGTTGCTCATAGGACCATTTTTTGCTCTCCGGACCAGAGCCCTGAAGGTTTCGGAGAGTGAAAAATAGACCTACGGGGAACCCAGAAGTTCGGGAATGGTAACTTCCGGTTTGTCCCTAGGGCCAATTTTTGCCCTCTGGAGCCTTCAGGGAAGCCTCCAGAAGGCTCCAGAGGTCAAAAAATGGACCTACGGGCAAACCGGAAGTCACCACTCCTGAACTTCTGGTTTCCCCGTAGGTCCGTTTTTTGCCCTTTGGAGGCTTCAGAGAAGCTCCTGAGGCCTCCAGAGGGTGTCCATGTGTGTGTGGGGAGGCTGTTTTCACCCTCCCTAGACTCCTAGAAAGCCTCTGGAGCCTGGGGAGAATGAAAAAAAACCACCCAAAGCGGGAGGGTCGTGCGCATATCATTATGGGTGTGCCATGCCAAGCACAAACCCCCTGTGTTTCCCCCGCTTTTGGCATGGGAGCCAAAAAAGATTCGCCATCACTGCTATAGTGTCTAGAGATTTCTGTATGAGCCAGGGCACAATCCATGAATAATACAGTCCTAATAGGCTTCTGCTCGGTAATAGGACATACATTCAAGTATGCCTGTGTGGGATTGCTCTTAACTAGGCTATCCTAAAAATATAGAGAAATAAATTGCAGCATAAATGACCTTGTAATTAACTTCAGTTCTTCGCTATATTATTGTTACATTAATACCAACCTTAAAAAGGAAGAGGAGCCATATCAGGACAGGTCTGTCTGGTCAAGTATTCTTTTTCCCAATGGCCTGCCAGGAAGTAAGATGGGTTCAATTTGCCTAGTCTTCCATGCTGTCTTATTCTAATGTCTCTGGCAGAATACGCTACAGTTACAATAATCTTCTGTTTTTAAAAATCCAAAATAATCTATCACAGGATCAGACAAATCGGTTACTTAATCACAGTACGATTTAATGTTATTCCTTGAAGCAGTATTTTAATGCCCTTTCTGAATATTATTAGAGAAGGAGCCATACGGCTATTCTAGTAAGAAGCCATATCCAGAAGACTGCCCTTTCTGATAGATAGATTCCAGCCAGAGTAAATGGTCTTATCAACAGGACAGCAATAGCATCTTTTTATTGTTATCTCCAGCAATCCTTTTGGACATTCACTCTTCCCATTATCAACAGAGATGATAAACCATACTTGCCTCAATGAATGTGCATCTATGACATGTTTCTTCCTTTGGTATTATGAGAAGCACTGATATAAAGTAAAAAATTAGTAAAGTTTCAGGCTCATGAAATACTATGGAATCTAATAGTCATGATTAAAATGTTGCTACTTATTACCAGTTTAGCTGGATTGTGATCTGAATATATTTTGTCATTCTGCACTAGTATGATGATACTCCACAGATTTTCTTGAATAGGTGTATTATCAGTTATATGCAAAATCAGCAGTCTATTAATTGTGGAGGTAAAAAGCCCTCATCATTTTTTCTCATTTCAGAATCGAATCAAATAGAACTGCTGCTGGTGTAGGTGATATATATAGACATGCTGGGATTTCTGAGCGTTCACAGCCTCCAGGTTTGACTATGGTAAGTTTCATTCCTCATGTAAATGAACCAGGTTATATTCTAATCTTCTAATGAGCTAGAAAGAACATAGAATTTGATAAAGAAAAATATATGATGTTACGTTTGTTCAATTTATAGGCTATGATGGAAGCTGGTGGGAATAAAAATTCTGCATTGATGGCAAAAAAAGCTCCAACAATGCCAAAACCACAGTGGCATCCACCATGGAAGCTATACAGAGTAAGTAGTAAATATATTAAAAGTATTTATTGCCGAATAAATAGTTTGTTAAATGTTGAACTAGTTTAGATGGGAATACAAAACCATACACTGAGGTTATTAGAAGAATAAGCCTATTCTGATCTTGAGTTCACTTCAGTATGTTTCAGGTAAGTTGGAAACATCTCTAAATAAACTAACAGCATTCTGATTAAGGTTTATTGACTGAATCAAGGCCATATCATATTTTTATCCTGTCTTGTTCCAGTAAATCATAACTGAATTAAATTAATTTCTGTGACTTGCTTAAAATTTGAAGTGATGTTTCCAATCACTTCAAAGTAGCAGAGGAGATGGGAAAAGCAGCTTGTTGTAGAATCTAATTCCAACAATCTTAGTTCGAATAGCTTAGTCTTGCATGTAATTGGCAGAACTGTCAGAGTGAGTGGATCAAATATTTTTCAGCTCCCACTCTTCAGAACTTCATGGAAACATACTGTAGAGCCCCTTAGAAGCATCTAGTTCATTACACACATGCACCACAGTATATGACTTATGTATTGCCTCTCACATTAGTTAACTAGTTACTTTTACAAAATGATGTGACAACCATAGTAGGCAAGGCAACACATTGTTAAATACAGTCCAAACAAGACTAACAAAAGTTCATTTTTAAAATTGAAGAAAGATATGGACAATTTATACCATCAAGGAGGAAACCTAACAAGATGAAAATGATGCAACTTGGGGGGAGTGAGGGGACACAGCTCCAAACTGAAGTTTAACTGATATAATACTGATACTTTTAATCTAGTTCTATGGATTATATAGACAAAAGTTGTTGCAAAAGAATTTGCTCTAGAAGGCAGCAACAAAAACAATCTTATTTCAAATAAAATTTGAAATTAACATAGTTTACAAATTCCTGATCATGGATGAATCTGCTGTGGTGGCGCAGTGTGAGAGTCCCGGTGGCTCAGTAGTTAGAATGTAGTATTGCAGGAATTTGATCCTGACTGGCTCAAAATTGACTCAGCCTTCCATCTTTCCAAGGTTGGTATAATGAGGATCTAGATTGTTGGGAAAAATATGCTGACATTGTAAACTGTCCAGAGAGTGTTGTAAAGACTGATATATAATTTGTATTGCTATTGCTATTTGTACATAATGATAGTGCAGAACTGGGCAACCTGCATCCTATGGGATTTGCAATTTCCTTTGGAACCCTCTTAATCATTATTCATTGAAAATTGGCAACGTTACAGTTACCGGTAGATTTGAAGCTGAATGACCAAACAAACTTTTTGTTATGTAACTGCTTTAAGCTGTCGGTTGATATTTGATCTAAATTGATAAATTGCCCTGTAACTTTTGCAGGTGATCAGTGGACATTTGGGATGGGTGAGATGTATTGCAGTTGAACCAGGGAATCAGTGGTTTGTTACTGGTTCTGCTGACAGGACTATAAAGGTGAGATATTGACTTAATTGTGGTCCAGTACTTTTTTTTATTCTTTCACTAATATACTTCATAATAATGCTTTAGTAATATCCACTTCAGTATATTTTATTACCTTCTATCTTTGCCTGTAGGCCAAATTGTTTAAGTACCGTATTTTCACGACTATAAGCCGCACTGAAAATCCTAAAATTTGATAAAAAACCGGCAGTGCGGCTTATAACCCGGTGCGCTTTATATATGGAAAAAGATCGAAAATCTCTCCCTCCCGATTTGACGCTCAAACTTGAAGCACGAGGACGGCTGGGCTGAGCGCCCGTTTCCGAGGCCCCCCCCCCCCCGCTTGGTAGGAAGTCCAGATCGAAAGCCAAGCCTGCGGCTGGCTGGCTGGCCGGACTACCAGCCCCAGCAGCAGCCCCCGGCCAGTTGGGGTAGAGGAATACAAGCCCCATTAGCCCCAGCCCAGGCTTTCCCTCCACCCCTGCATTGACGCGTCGTTCAACCGACCCATTCTCCCCCCAGGTTTTATTTGCCAGCGGAGCCCACCCACCAGACAGACCCTCGCCCCGTTTTCTCCCCCCACCCAGCGTTCCCTCTAAGCTGCGCGCGTGAGCGGCCGCGCAGGTAACAAAGAAACACCGCGCACAAGTTTCAAAGTGCAGCGCAGTGTTTTTGAATGTCTTTAAATGTGACTGGAAATATCCCCCTTCCCTCCTTTCTGAACTCTGATTTCTGATTGGTGAAATCAAGGAAAACTCTGCCCGGAGACCGATGACGCTGCAGAAGGGAGAATTCCCATTGGTCCCCCAGCTGCAAAATGTCAGAAATCTCCCCGTTCTGCCAGGCGGCTGCCAAAGGGAAGGGAGGGTTGGGGCGCTTCTCCCAACAGCCCAGGGCCGGCTCCTCTGCCTTCCTCGGCGGTTGGGAGAGCCCTGCGCCCCTTTCAGTCTCCCTGGGGGCCGCCAGGGTTGCTGCGGCTGGAGACGAGCGCTGCTGGGGAGAAGTCAGCGGGAGGGGGAGGAGAAGGGAAACTTCTGTTCGGGACGCCTTTTCCCTCCTCTCCCCCGGATCTCCCCCCGGCAGCGCTCGCCCCGCGGGGGCTGCCTGGCACCGATCAGCTGAGAGGCTGGCAAAGAAGCGGCTCTGGGAGGAAGAAGGCAGGGATGCTGGCTGCCATTCGCTTCCCTTCCTGTTCGCCGCCGCCTGCAGCCCACAGCACCCCCTCTAGCTGGTGTGGGGGTGGCTTCAGGCTGTTCCTGCCCTTCCCCTTTTGGCTGCCGCTGCTTTTCTGCGGTGCCCAAGCTGGCCCAGCCCTGACTCGCTGCCCTAAACTCAGGGAGACCCTCTGCAGTCCCTCTCGTCTGGCCGGGATGCCAGCGAGAGTGTGTTGGGCTGAAGGAAGGAGGGATACTCTCTCTCTCTCGAGCAAATAATAAATAAATCCACACGCGGGGCTCAACGGAGCTTTGAAAGCCGCTTTCTCGCCCGGAGCTTCCCTTCACATCTCTGGAACGGCTTGGCTCCTTTTTTTTTTTTTTTTTTTTAGGGCGCCCCTCCGTTGGTGCGGCTTATAACCCGGTGCGCTTTATGTATGAAAAAAGTTTGAAAAATTAACGTTAACTGATACTGCGGCTTATAACCCGGTGCGGCTTATGGTCGTGAAAATACGGTATGTTAGTAATCCCAAACTCGGATTGGTAAACTATTGTTTCAGTCTTTCTACCATCCTGAAGGAATGTATTTTGTATTCTACTAAGATCTTTGAGATGTTGCTCAATTAGAATAACGGCCTTTTGTGTGTTTTGTTTCAAAGAACACCAAAGATGTATTTTTCTCATTACAGATTTGGGATCTTGCAAGTGGCAAATTAAAACTGTCTTTAACAGGACATATTAGTACAGTTCGAGGTGTAATAGTCAGTGCAAGAAGTCCTTATCTTTTCTCATGTGGGGAAGACAAACAGGTGAAATGTTGGGATCTTGAATATAATAAGGTAACTAAATAAATTTGAAAGAGTTGGAATCTTTCAGGAATGTACTGATGATAGAACATTCAGTACTGATTGTAATATGTTTACATCCAGGTTATTAGGCATTACCATGGCCATCTCAGCGCTGTGTATGGTTTGGATTTGCATCCAACAATAGATGTGCTTGTAACTTGTAGCAGAGATTCAACAGCACGTGTAAGTAAAGCAGAAGTGTTCATATATATATGAATATAAACCTTGTTTGTCCCTGTGGAAACTAATGTGATTTTTTTTTGTCATTAGCTATTTAAAATCTTCAGATTCTATTAATTCCAGTTAATCAAAAAAGAATTATTTTTAAATATGGAAAGTGAATTATCTGATGCATTTGTAATCCCAGGATTGTGCCATTGAAATACTTTTGCAAAATAACCAAATTGGGATAGTACTGTTTAATATTTTTTTGTTTTAAGGGTTGGGAGTAGAAATAAGGAGGATCCCTGGGGCTGCAAACTGTTGTAATCCATGCTTTATCCCTCAAAGGCATACAGAAAAAAGTTGAGCAGTTTCAGTTCTGCTCCTTACAATACTGAACCATGCCAGTGGCAGGAAGTGCTTGTGTGTGTCTGCTATTTTCCTACACAAATACTGTTCTTGCTGTATGTGGGAGTTCATAAGTGATACTAAGATCAGCAGGATCTTGCATGATAAGCTCATAAATATATATAGATGGTAATGTTTGTTTGATAAAAGATTATTTATAACCATGCATTGTTGTACTTAATTGTTTAAATTTATGATCTTATTAGATTTGGGATGTAAGAACAAAAGCTAGTGTGCATACATTGTCAGGACACACAAATGCTGTGGCAACAGTGAAGTGTCAAGCAGCAGAGCCACAGATTATCACAGGTACGATTAATGCATAATTTAGTAAGTTGGTCCTGTAGCCAACTTCCACGCAGTTGCTTATGGTTTAATAAAATGCTTCCATTTGTTGCATTTGTGGTTTTCAAATATGTCAATGTTTTAAATAATTCTGCATATAGCTAAGAACCTCTGGATATAAACAATTATAACTACCCAGAATTGCTTTAAAAAATATATTGAAAGCATGAGAATCTTGAATGCTTTTCACAGTTGTTATTGAATTGCAGCAAGTACTTATTCAAGCAAATAGATTTAAGATTTGAAAAACTGCCTTGCAAAGGAAGAGAAGGTCTTTCAGAAAATCACCTTTTTACTGCTTTGGCCATATGAATAGGGCCCACAAATGAATTAGAATATGTATCTGCAGCAGTTCAATTTGTGGCTCCGGGGACTTTCCCTGGAGCTATGGTAGAACAGAGAGGGTACTGTTCTGCCAAGGTCATAATTGTTGTCGGCATGCTGTATGACCTCTGTATTACTGGAGCATGCAGTGGGGTGCCAGAAGTAATACCAGTAATATATCTACCACCTTTCTTATTTTAATATGACTCAAAGCAGCAGGAAGATTTTCAAGTGCAGGGGAAACAGATACATTAAGGAAAAACAAAATGTGGTGTAAGGATTTATCTATATTACTTCTTAAATTCATTTCTTCATTGCAGGAAGTCATGATACCACCATACGTCTCTGGGACATGGTAGCAGGGAAAACACGGGTCACGTTAACAAATCACAAGAAATCCGTAAGAGCAGTTGTCTTGCATCCAAGACAGTAAGATTTTCCTTTTTTTTTTAAACAGACTTTTAAAAAAGTAAATAACCTTTTTTATTATAGATAAATCAGACTGCCAGTCATGAACGCAATACTGTACTGCCTATTTAAGGCAATATTTTGTTTAATTTCTCTAGTAGTTTTAACTATTAGAGCAATGTATTATTGCAATGTCACACAACCTTGTGAGCTTTTGATCATTGCTTGAAATTTTCCTTCATTAAGACCAGAGGGTTTTGTGCAAAAGTTGGTTCTGTATACAGCAGAACAAGATTAAAGTATATAAGATTAAAGCTATAATCTTGTATATGCTTTCTTAGATTGTCTTTCACTATCATCAGTGAGGAAGAGTTGAGTATTTATTCTTAGATTTAAATACCGGTAGTTCATTTCTTTACCCGGATGAAAACAGTATGTCTTCTGCTGGCATTGTTCCCCTTTTACATCTCAATAAAAGACTGAGAGTGGTTAGATGTGCAAATTAAGCCATAGTGTCTACTGACCAAATAGAGCTATTATGTGGAAAAAATATGACCCACTTTGGTGGATTATTCCCATACAGTAAATCTTTGATTTTATTATCTTTAGTTGAGTAAAAGTATCAGGGGGCACAATGGCTCAGTGGTTAAAGATGCTGAGTTTGTTAGCTGGAAAGTTCACAGCCTGGGTTCGAGACCCAAGTGCTATGCAATGGGGAGAGCTCCTGTTCCTGCCCCAGATCGTGCCCATCTAGCAATTTGAAAACATGCAAATGTGAGTAGATTAATAGGTACCACTTTGGTGGGAAGGTAACAATGTTCTGTGTGCCTTTGGTTTATAACCAGGCTGGCAACATGACAATGGAAGATGTCTTCAGACAATACTGGCTCCATCGGCTAGGAAATGGAGATGAGCACCATTTCCTAGAGTAGGATAGGGGAAACATAGTTAAGCAATATAAAGATAAAGTGGACATAATCTATCTGTATGCTATATACATACAGCAAGCAGTTCTACAGTACTTAAATTGCTGGGTGAAGAACGTACACTTCCTAGTTCCTACTGAATGTCAATTTCCATATAGTTTTACTACTACTAATGTGAATTCAGATCACTAGAAGTTGTAATTCAAAAATATCTGGAAAGCCATGTTTCTTTGCCACCAAAAATAATTCATAGGAAATAATTTAACATTGAAACTATGATAAACCCTGGTAACTTTAACAATCAATAATTAAATGCTGATTAATTAGACATCCAACAGTTTTTAAGATCTTAATATACATTTTCTTGCAGGTACACATTTGCATCTGGATCTCCAGATAATATAAAACAGTGGAAATTCCCTGATGGAAATTTTATCCAAAACCTTTCTGGCCATAGTGCTATTATCAATACATTGGCTGTGAACTCAGATGGAGTCCTGGTTTCTGGAGGTAAGTTAAAATTTGCATATGATTTGTAAACAAATTCTAATTTGCTATTATGCACTGTAGGACTCATGATACAGCACTATCTTTCGTGGGCTATTCTAAAGCTCTGATTATTTAGAACTTATTGGCAGACATGAACATCAGAGATGGAAGGATTTAATATGGGCTTCCAATTTATTTTGACCCTTAATTTTTGGACCGCTAACCTGTGGCTATCTGTCGGATATCAGACTACTGTACCCATCATGTCTAACCAGTAACCACGCTGTGACATTGGGAATCTGCAAGTTTCCCATTTCTAGTTTAAAATGTCCTTATCTTTTCTCTTGTAAGATTTTCCTGCACAAAGGCAAAAAATGAATATATTTACTGCAAATTTTGGTACTTGCTGAAATCTGATGTGGGCAAGGAGCTGAACCTGCCCAAAGCTAACAGTCATGAGGTCCACCAGGAGTAGTGTATCATGTCAGTTTTTCAATTTTTTCTCCCTAAAGTCAGCAATGCACACTTATTTCAACAAGTGTTTGCATGGTAGTAGTTCTATTTTTCAGCATTTTTTATTTTAAAATTATTTTTGTATTTAAAGGAATGTATGTATGTATGTATGTATGTATGTATGTATGTATGTATGTATGTATGTATGTATGTATTCCTTTAAATACAAAAATAATATATATATATATAGACCCATGTTTTTAGGAGAGCCTTCAATGAAAGCTAATTCAAGCCCATTTAAATATATATACAAGGAGAAATGGTAATGTAAGTTTAGCCTAAAACATCACAGATAATATGAAGAATTTCTACCTGGTGCCAGTATGTTAGCACAGGAATTCTGGGAACAGTTTTTTTCCTGGGCTTTCTAGTCCTCAGGTACTCTAGTGTTATGTTTGGCTATAACTCCCATTAGGTACTGTTCTGACCCCCCTCCTTGCTCATTCAGAAACGACAGCCACACACAGCTTGCAAAGGAATGTCTTTATCAGTCCCGGCTTTTGCTGGCTGCGAGCCCAAAATAAACATAGATGAATTCTCTGGCAAAAAGTTAAACAGCAAATGCAAAAACAAACTCATACAGCAAACCAGGTTTATATAAAGCAAATCACTTATCCAAGTGGTTTCTCTGAATCATGAACACGAACTGGGAACCTAGACTAGAACAACGAAGGAACGTTGACTTCTGCAACTAGGGCGTGGCACTATCAGTCTTTTATCCACAGGAGGAGATCCTTAACGAGCCACAGCTGCTTGTTATCTTCTCCTGTGAGCATCCTGAAACCACTCACTGATAGCAGCTCCAAAGGCTCCTACCAAGCCACAACAGGTATATAATCCAATACTTACAAATGGACAAGACTAGAAGACTATCTGCAATATATATTAACTGCAGATAGCAAGCATTATTTTCCCATACATAATATCAGTACAAGTTCTAGGAAAATAAAATACTATATCTTGGTAGAGCACTTGTGATGATTAATTTTTTTTCTAGAAGTCAATCCTAATGAAATCAGAGGGGCCCAGAGATGGATTGTTAATCTTATTGTATAGAAATGAATTGTGTGGATGCAAACAGATCTAGATTATGGTGGATGTATTCAGAATAACTATGATATATACTTGAATTGTGACTTTGAATGAATATCCTGGTGTTTTATTTTCAGCTGACAACGGTACAATGCACCTTTGGGATTGGAGAACTGGGTACAACTTCCAGAGGGTGCATGCAGCTGTACAGCCTGGCTCTTTGGACAGTGAATCGGGAATATTTTCTTGTGCATTTGACCAATCTGAAAGCAGACTTCTTACAGCTGAAGCTGACAAAACTATAAAAGTCTATAAAGAAGATGATTCTGCGGTATGTGGGATATTTTTAATAACATTTTACAGCATAAAACTAGGTTGAAGATACACAGTGTAGATATTCTGAAATTAATCTAAAAAGCATATTTAATGTTAAACAGTTATTAAATAAAGTTCACAAACAACATTTTACCCCAGTGGAAACATTATTTTTAAAAAATATGGTTTATAAGTTGAGTTCAATTGCTTTATAGAAACTTTCCAGTAATACAATAAAATAAATGCTTTTGCATTCTGTTCTTCAGTTTCAGTAAAGTAACTCAGAGCATTATGTGATCAGATATTTATTCAGTTTGGCTAACAAAATATGTATTTATGATTGCATTTTAAAAACAGTGAATTACACTTTATAGAACAATTAGAACAATTTTATATATATCTACTCATAAGTTCAACTTAGTTTTGTGGGTTTTATTTCCAAATAAATTTATGATATTTCAATCTGCTTTCACATTTAGTATGGCAGCATGTTGTGATGTATAAAGGAAGATACATCAAAACAAACCAACTGGTCAAATTCTGGTAGTTCACAAATGACAAGAAATCACTCTTAGACTAGTTAACAAAATATCTGATTAATGAAAATAGTAAATAGAGCACACACTTTCAAAAACAATTGTAATTCTTATGTTTCTTAATTGATGCTGTGGTTTATGTGAAAGATTTCAATTGGACTTTTTAAATTCTTCTCCAAAACTGTTAATCATGGGTAACATGAGATGAAATAGGAAATAAATCCATTTGTGTTTTCATACCAATAGTGCCTTTCTCTTCCCATTAAAATTTAAAAAGAAATGGAGAATATTTATACGGAAGATATGGCATTGAGTTCCTCTTCAGCTAGGGATTGACTGGGAAGTCAATACGAGTGACTGTTCTAAATAAGAAAGGCCAAAGTAGTTAAATTGGTATATCATTTGGGATTGTATTCAGAAATTCCCTAGAGCCAGTTTTAGGAAATATGTAACTGTAGCATTTGCAAAGTTAGAATTGGGCTAGAACTCTTTTTTTTCTCTTTTAATCTCTCTAGACTGAAGAAACTCATCCTGTTAGCTGGAAACCTGAAATCATCAAGAGAAAACGATTTTAAATGAGACCAAACCTCCATTGATGTGCCATAATCCCAACCCTTTGTTACATAGCCGAAACACTGCTAAAGCCATTGCTCAGTTTGCAGTTTTTACATTTTGTATTGCTTTCTTCTCTGAGTTTTTCTCTTCTCCTATAATGCTTTCTTTTGGAATTTATCTTTTCTCTCATCCTAGAAAAATCAGCTGCAGTTATTACATGTACATTACATAGTGCTATTAACTGTAGACCATTAAATGTTTGTGTGTCTTTTTGTGTGGATGGAAGGTGGCGCTGTTTTCTTTCTGCCTTCTTGATGAAGAAGTAATGTTTGAAATTTTGATGATTTTTTTTTAAAAAAAAACTTGCATACTACTCTGTCCTAGGACCCTGAATGGTAACATTGTCAAGGGAAAACAAAAGCCATTGTAGTAATGATTCACGTCCTTAATACAAT
This sequence comes from Thamnophis elegans, assembly GCF_009769535.1. Taxonomy (NCBI): domain Eukaryota; kingdom Metazoa; phylum Chordata; class Lepidosauria; order Squamata; family Natricidae; genus Thamnophis; species Thamnophis elegans. The sequence goes on from NC_045549.1 coordinate 63,169,160, forward strand.
GTGCTGCTTGTAAAGATGTAATCCAATACATTTCATTTCCCCTAAAATAGAAGACTTAACTGCAGTCTCGTATGTTGAATGTGCATCATTCTGCTTGAGTCACGGTTCTATTTTTGCCTATCCCATGTTTGAATCATCATTAAAATTTTATTGAAACAACCTTTTAAAAATAATTTGATGTTTGTCTCTTCCATTTTTACATTCTTATTTATGAAAGCTTTAAAAAGTGAAGGTAATACATTGGAAAAGAAATCGAACACATTTCAGAAATAGGTATACTTTTCAGCTGAAATAAAATACCCTTGCACGTATATGGGTGGACTTTGCTTTAAATGTAATGGCAAAGTATTCCTTATTTTGCTTTGCAGCCCTTCATACAACATTGAATTTTGCTTCTCAGTAGCATGACCTCCCTAGCTTTTCAGAGAAGAGGAAGTCTGTTAGGAAGGGCTGAAAAAATCACTGCACATTTTTTTCTCTTTGGATTTTACTTACTGCTTCAAGGGTGTGTCTAATATAGATTGAGATCTTTAGCTTTTTCTTCCCTCCATGTGAGTTGTGACAAAGACAAGTTGGATATAATGTCTTCACTTAAACTTTCTTAAAAATGTTTCAAGTATGTATTATATGTATGCTTGTATTCATTCACATGTAATGTCAGTAGCATGCTTGATTTGTAAGGTACTGTTATTAATGTAATTTCCATATAACACCTGAGGCTATCGAGTAGGTTTTGATAAAAATATGTAATTGTTGTAGAAAGCCTTTATTACAAAGATCATATATGTTGCAAGTGTGTGATGAAACATTTTTAAGTACCTTAAAAATTGGAATAGTTATCACTTTTCCTTAAAATTGATTCAGGTTGGAGTCATTGTGAAGCTGTGAGCCATTGCTTATATTTATACCAAGGCAATCAATTATACTTAATACCAGGTAGAAGTACTTAGGAATTTATGGTGCAAGTCTCTATTAAATGAAATTACTGCATTGCATCAATCTTTTTAAACATCAGCCACAGATTATAAACCTAAATTTAGCATATCACAAGTATATGACCGTTTTTTTGCTCAATTTTGCCCAGCCCCCAGAGCACTCTGGAAGCTGCCTAAAGGCTATGTGTGTCAGTTTATTGAGAAAAAACAGGCCCATTTTTGCAAAAAAAAACTTGGATGTTTTTTGCTCATTCCTCCCGCCCCCCCCCCCCGAACCTCCTAAAGGCTATTAATGCCTTTTTTGATGAAAAACGGGCCGTTTTTGGGAAGTCTGCAGAGTGCAAAAATTTCTTTAATTTGCCTCTTCGAAATCTTGGTGTATCTTATACTGCGGTGCGTCTTATTCTTTGAAAAATAGGGTATTTGCAGAAGAATGTTAAAAGTTATTTTCTTTATGTTTGATTCTTTGGGTCACAGTCCAAGGGTTTGTACTTAAAAACAATTGCTTAATAGATTGAGTACCTGATATTCACATTTTAATTGAAAGCAGGGATATTTGTGTTGGAAAGACTTCATAACATTTGTTACTTGGCCAGGGTGGTCTGAAGTGTTGTCAAGTAAATCAGTATATTCTAGTGTTTCCAAAAGTAACCATGATTTTTTTTTTAAATTGTGTCTCAGGCCAATGAGCTTGTGCTAATCTCAGGAATGGTGCCCAGATCTTTTTTCTATATCAATGGGAGCTTTCAATGTGATCCTTCGAGCATAATCTTCCAGGAATTCCAGGGATCAGCTACTCAGGCCAAATTCTAAACAATCCCTTAAATACTATCTTATTCTTTAGAAGCCATGCATAGGATGGTTAAATGGGCAGGTATATAGAGTCCCCACTCTCCCAAAAAACAAACAAACCCAAGGATAGCTTCTAAAAGGGTAAGCTGCAAAGGTAATTGCTGGAGGATTTCATACTCCAACCTGCTTGGATTTTACATAACATTTGTTGAAGAGGTTTTAGAAATCGTTGGTTAAATGTTAATAGATTTTTCCAAGATACTAAACAGAAAACTAGTAACTGGGTATAAGCTATACAATAGTTATCTCAGTTAATATGAGGATACTCATCTTTATCTTAAGAAATACCAGAACTATTATAAATGTTGATTTGCACCATTGCAGGTGTAAGTAAAATGGTGATCATAGAAAATAATTTTATGACTAAATTACTTTTAGATAACATTTCTGGATGATAATCATGGAACCACATGGATGGAAAATACATTTATTGAGATTTATATACATTTATATTGAGATGTACTCAGTCTATACTGAGGTGAACAGAAATTCTTGCTCTATAAATTCTCTTTAACTCTTGAGGATAAAACTGCTATTTGGACAATTTGTCAAGAGATATTATTAGTAATGTTTGATTTCATAACCATTTTAAAAGCACAAAAAGATCTTTTCCCATTTATTTAAAGGAAAAATTCAGATTCTGTTATGTGTTTCATTTATTCTGCCTTTATCATTATTGTCATTCTTGAAGGCAAGAGCTGCTCATATGTTGGACTGCACGAAAGAGGGTTAAAGGGAACTATTTATTTCCTTGGCTATGGCAAGACTATTACAGTAATCTATTTAGATTTGTGCATGAAAAGTGTTTTTGAAACAATATCTCTTCCACATCAATGCAGGTAATTGATAAGTGTACCACTGAAATGCTGGTGAAGCTTGTTTTCCCCAAAAGAAACAAGGACTAAATGCCCTTGGCAGGAAATATAGTAGGTTTCATTCCATTCTATGAAAGTTATCTCCAAGTAACGTGTATATGGATAGGGTTGGGAATGGCTAGCACATATATGCGAGGGGAACCTTTACCTTAACATGTATATTACTCCGCTATAATGAGAAACAATAGCAACTAAAATTAATGAGTGGATCTGTATTGTAGTGAATAAAATCTTTTAGATAAGAAACATTAGACGTCGTCGATTATTCTTTTTCAGATTACGAGTTCCAAGTTGATTCACACAAGTGGATCTCTCAGAATCAGGAAGTTTAGATCATGTTGAATTGAAAGAGATTGTATGATTCCTATTAGCATATCTCAGAGTGTGATTAGAATTCAAACAAAGTTTTCATATCCAATGGAATGGTCTGTTCTGAATTTGAAGAAATACCATATTTGTCACCTGGTTGTTTTTGCTTCCAAAGTCTAGATAAATAGAAATTTGGCTCTTGTAATTTAATTGCATTGTTCTTATTTTTAAAGAAATTAAAGTAGAATAAGTTTCTTGTATGTATGCTAGCATGCAGTATCAATGTAGAATAAAGTTGCTACTATTTGTGAAAGAATGGACCCAACGTATTTTTTACTAAATCCTAAATATTGGTCTTGTTTGCAATTTCTGACAATAAATTTTTAATTTATTGTAGTATTTTGTTCCTATTGAGAACTCACTCCAAATGATTAACATTATTTGGGCAATCACATAGTGCATTGAAATTTTGGGGATATTCACATTAGACAAAATGATGCTCAATATTGCTTCTGCTAAAGTTTAAAATATGATATCTCTTAGTTCTGCATAATAAAAGGCTGTTTCTCTCAACAGTCCTGTGGAAAACTTATGATGCTCATTTATTTATTAAATTTGTCACTCATTTGCTATTGAATGACTCTGAGTAGCTTACACTATAACAAGAATTTAAAACATTAAAATTAACAGAAGTTGGGTAAAACTAAGCATTACATGAGCAGGATACAGATGGGATTTTCTTAGTCCATTAGCCACTCAAATGCCCCCAGAGAGGCCTTATGATATATTCTATTTATAGTAGACGTACAGTTATAGTGCTAATTATTCTTTAAATAATTAGTATTGTGTACAGACACCTGTTCTTTGATAGTGCTATTTTGCAAACTCCTCAAACCCAAATCAACCTATTTCAGGAACAAATGTATATCTAGACCTATATGCAGAACAAAAGATGAATAAACAGGCCAGTTAGATCATATATATATAGATTTAGATTTTACAACCCCCGGTATGCCCAAATATGGGAGGAAGATCACTACTTCCATTCTCTGTCCTTCGGCTCGTCACAAGAGACCATCCAGACAGAACCCATTTTTTTTTTTTTTTACTGGTGCCTTTTTGTTACATTTGTTATATTTGTGCTGATAAATAAATAAAGGGAGACTAGTATAGATCTATTTCAAGCTATTTAGCTCTCATCAGCTAGCCATACCCTTACTGGGAATCGAGCCTGTGCTATAGATCTAAATAGATACCTTTCACCCTGGCTGGCTGATAAGGAGTCGAGCTCTGTGGCTCAATGGTTAACACATCTACCTTAGAGGCAATACAGCACAGGCTCGATTCCCAGTAAGGGTATGGCTAGCTGATGAGAGCTAAATAGCTTGAAATAGATCTATACTAGTCTCCCTTTATTTATTTATCAGCACAAATATAACATATATATATATATATGTATATGTATATGTATATGTATATGTATGTATGTAAAATAGCAATCAAATACACTGCAAAACAAACTCAACTAAAGTCAACTGACACTAAATGCCAAGTTGGGTCCTGCTGTTTGTGTGGCAAGGAGGGTGGGTCACTCCAGAGAGCAAGGAAATTAAGTTAAAGCATTTAAACATGAAAATAAATATCAAGAGGTGTAGTACTTGGGTCAGAAAAAATATCTAGCTCTACATTTGTCAAGCACAAGCAACTAGAACCACTTGTGGATGGCCCAAAGAGATATTTTATTATTGATCACCTATCTACCTCCTAGAGTAGCCTCTGGTGAGATAGGCAGCAAATAAATTTAACAAATATATATTGCAAGAATTTTGCCAGATGGGCAAACCCCCTAAGGGTTTGATGTTAGATGTCCTCCCCCTCCCATCGTTAGCAGGAATATCTTTATTTTCCATGGTAGAGGTTCTTCCCTTCAACGGGTGATTGCACCACAACATTCTTCTTAGTATATTCCAGCAAGTGCAGGGTCTACTTTTTGGATCATTTAGCGCCACTTTGCAGAGTCAGCTGCATCTCCAGGGTGAAAGCCTACGGCTTGCATATCTTTGTTGATGACATCTTGCCATCTCGCCCGCCAGGTCATTGGCCATTGGATTCTAGTTGGTAGGCAGTCTTGGCAACGATGGAAGGTGCTGCTCTCAGGACATGTCCATACCAGGGGAGCCGGCCTTCTCTCATCTTCTCTAGTTGGTGCCACACCAAAATGTGTGCCGTTTGTGATGTCAAGAAGGGAGATGCCCAATATCCAACAAAGCATTCACACTTCCATGGCATGGAGATAGCTTTTGGTCGCACATTATATACCAGTGATGGATAAAGTCTTTTGTTGTTGTATGCCAAAGTGTGCGCGCATGCCTGCACCCATAATGCAATGCATGCACTCTCCTTGCCGCCGCGTATGGGCACATGCTCCCCCTGTGCTCCCCCACCCCTCTGCGCATGCACATGTAAGCCACCACCTGCGCCCCATTTTGGACCTGGTACGCCTCCCTGCAGCCTCCTTGGAGCAAAAACAACCCCAAAATTAGCTGGCAGGAAGCATGTATGCATGCGTGGTGGAGCTCAGCTGGGGCAACGGCTTGTGTGTCCGCAGAGATGACTCTGTGTTCCACCTGTAGCATGCATGCCATAGATTCGCCACCACAGTTATATACTATATAAATTAATGATATATACGCAAACTGATAATATAGAAAGGATTACTAATGGCCTATTGAAACAGGAATGGCTTGCCTGACATCAGATTCTGATCTTCATGGAGGTTCTTTATAGTCTTGCAGTCAACATGGTCCCATGCACAAATCTTTTCTAATTGGCTGTGATGGTTTCTGATGCTGAAAACAAAACTAACCCTGAGATGAAATGCATTAGGAGTGCCATCTGCTTCTTTACAAAAATGTTACTTTAGAGTAACATTTGTTTCTGAGCGGTCAAACATACATTTCTGATCAGTTTTAAATTGTCAGCCTTGTAGGCGCTCTGTGGTTCTGTTCATGAATCTTGCATATGGTTTTTATATGGAACAGCATATTTTTCCAATGTTCTTTTACATGGGGAAAACACAGACAATTATAATTCATCTGTTTAATAAGTCTAAGCATTTGAAAATAAAGAGTAGTAGAATACTTTAGTTATTTGCAACACAAGGGAAGATATTTTTTTTGAAATCAGTTTTTGCTAGTTGTTAGAATATGTTTAGGTTATGGCAAAAAGACTCAATTCTCCAAGGGACATTTGGCTTATTAGATATGACATAATGTCTAGACTTTTGCTTTAGAGATTACAGCTAGATTTCTGTCCTGAGAAAAAAAAAATTTCCCCAAGGTTTTGTAGAAAGGCTGTTGAGCAGGGTTTCACTGATTCTCACATGCGGATTCTCACTTGCCGGTCCCAAGCCCAGATGAGAAAGGAGGAGGGTTGGGGTCAGGTTGGCAACCTGGCCCCATAAAAAACCCCGCCAATCCATACAACATGGTGAAAGAAATGAATAAAAATTCTATACCGCATCGGTCGTTGCGCAGGTTAACAAGGGCCGCGGTGGATGTTGAGGTCCCTGGGCATCCGTCGACAAGTGGGCTACAAGTGGACCAGCCAACAAAACGACAAAAATATAGTGCAGATTAAATGCCATAATGCCATAATGACCTGTTATTACAACTCAGAGCCAGGAAAAAGAGGCTATTTAAAGCGAATGTATGAATTATAGAAACAACAATATCCAGGTTCAAATGTTAGTGAACAGAGACTAGCAGATCAAAGGCGATTTATTATATGGAATAAAGTGTTTAGTGAAGTTGAACTTGAGGAAATTCAGGCAATTTGCAAAACTAAAAAAACAACATCACAAGCGGAAATAACTGATACTCAAGGCACAACTAAAGACATTGTAGTAGAACTCCCAGAAGAAGCTGTCAGGGCGGAAATTACAACACTACCACCAGAACCAGTTATCATTGAACCAACTGATGAACTTACTCAAAAACAAGAAGAATTGAAGGACAAGATCATGAAGCATTTTCTGTCTAATGAGGAAAGGCAACGTTTACCATCATTAAAAACTGTGCCTAAGAAAAATTTGGCCCCTATCATGAAAATGGTTAATGTAATGCTTTCAACAATTGAATCAGGATCCATCTTGCAAACAACTCAGTTAATGTACAGTGCAGCTGTAATAGTCACTAATGAACTAGGCATTAGAATCAAAGCACCTTGTCACACAATGGAAAAAGCATCAAAGCCAAAATGGAAAATCCGATTAGAACAAAAAGTCAAAAAATTAAGGGCAGATGATAGCAATTTAAAGAACATGCATGAGCAACAACTTAAAAACAGCAAAATTATACATCAGCTAATCAGAAGATATAGATTGGATACAAGAAACATCAATGAAACTGTAGAGATTGTAAAACAGCAGATAACAGCAACAGCTAGAAAAATTGAAAGATATGAGGCACGAATCATCCAATATAAACAAAATCAGCAATTTCGATCAGACTAACAGCGTTTTTATCAAAGTCTTAATGTGAATGGTGACACCAAAAGTGAAAAACCAGAAAAGCAGGCCACAATTGAATTCTGGAAAGAATTGTGGAAAATGCAAAGGACTACAATAAGGAAGCAATGTGGATACATGACTTTGAGAAAAGCATTGGCAACAAACAAATGCAAGTAGTAGAAATAACAACTGAGATGGTCAAAAATCGAGTAAAAAAAGTAAAAAATTGGACATCACCTGGAAATGACCAATTACATGGTTTCTGGCTCAAATATCTGACCAGTTTACATGCAATATTGGCCAGGCAACTGAATGAAATTTTACAAAATAGTCAAATTGATGAGTGGTTGACAACTGGAAAAACATACTTGATTTAACTACAACTACTTGCCAGTATCGCAAAAAGGCAACAAAAGAAGGAGCAGGGGCACAAAAGATCAGCTCCTAATTGATAAAATGATATTAGATAATTGTAAGAACAGAAAAACGAACTTGAATATGGTCTGGATTGATTACAAAAAGGCATTTGACTCATTGCCACATAGTTGGATCATAAAATGCTTAGAAACAACTGGCATTAGCAAAAATATTACATCCTTTACTGAAAAGGCGATGAAACAATGGAGAACTGAGTTGGCAGTAGGGAATGAGAACTACTTAATATCAAGCAAGGAATTTTCTAGGGTGATTCACTTTCACCTCTTCTCTTCATCATCGCAACGATCCCACTATCATTAATCTTAAAAAAAAATGAAATTAGGCTACCAAACAGCCAAAGAAGCTGAAAAAAATTTGCATTTACTATATATGGATGATTTGAAACTCTATGGAAAATCAGAAATAGAAATCCAATCATTGACAAACACAGTCCGAGTATTCAGCACCGATATTTCAATGCAGTTTGGCATGGAAAAATGCGCCACTGTATCCATACAAAGGTGCAAAATCACTACATGTGAGGGAATTGAAATGCCCAATGGTCAACTAATTAAATGCAACAAAAATGAAGTCTACAAATACTTAGGCATTCTGCAGTTAGATAACATCAAACATGGAGAAGTAAAAACTATTGTCAGGAGAGAGTACACCATCAGAGTTAGGAAAATTTTGAAATCTAAATTGAATGGTGGAAATACAATCAAAGCCATAAATACTTAACAATAGTTGAAAAGAAAAAAGTATGGTTTATTTACATTGCAATACCTGGAGATGCATGAATTGAAGATAAACAGCAAGAAAAAATCACAAAGTACCGGGACTTGCAAATTGAAGTTGAGCAACTGTGGAAAAAGAAATTGTGTGTTGTCCCGATTGTAATTGGAGCCCTTTGAGCAATACCTAAAGGGCTACCTCACTATTTGGAAATTTTAAATTTATCAGACTTGAACATTCTGATTCTACAAAAAACCACCCTACTTGGAACAGCTTATATCCTCCGACGTTACCTTAACAGTTCCTAGGTCCTTGGTTAAGACTCAAGCTGTTGAGCTACCAACCAGCCGCAAAGGCTGTGAATCTCACCAAAGATTAACCACACAATAATAATAATAATAACAACAACAACAGAAAACTGGATGTAAATTTTAAACAGTGATTTGGAAAGGAGGATTAGAAAATCTTGTTATTAAATATTATGGATGTTTAGCTAGAATAGGGTGTAAGGCTTTAGTGTTAGTGGAGGATTTTAGAAATAATCATTGAAAGGCCAGTATGGGGTTATGTATTAAATTTTGGTATATTTTATGATGGACGCTTAAACAATTATAGTCAAATGAAAATGGAGATATGATGATGGTGACATGTATAAATATTTGAGTTAAAATGCTTGAGTTAACATGAATTATATTTGTTGACTGTGGAAGAGATACACAAAAGTCTTTTTGTAACCAACTGATACACTTTCTACAACATGTAAAGAAAGATGTTGTGTTTGTTTTAAATTAAAAATAAAACTATTAAAAAAACCTAAAAATCTGATGCATTTGAACAATTAAATTCGATATAATTTTTAACTTTATTATTTTTCTCTTGGTTTTAACTGCTTCGTGCCAGAATTCAATATTTGTATGTTTTATGGTTTTTTATGTTTGTATGATTTAATTTGGTCTAGTGTTTAAGGCAGGGTCGTGGTGGCTCAGTGGCTAAGACGCTGAGCTTGTCAAACAGAAGGTCGGCGGTTCAGTGGTTTGAATCCCTAGAGCTGCGTAACAGAGTGAGCTCGCGTTACTTGCCCCAGCTTCTGCCAACCTAGCAGTTCAAAGGCATGTAAAAATGCAAGTAGAAAAATAGGAACCACCTTTGGTGGGAAGGTAACAGTGTTACATGCACCTTCGGCCTTTAGTCATGCCAGACACATGACCACGGAGACATCTTCAAACAGCGCTATGTGGCTTTGAAACGGAGGTGAGCAACATCCCCTAGAGTCAGGAAGAACTAGCACATATGTGTGAGGGGAACCTTTACCTTTAGTGTTTAAGGTATCAGACTAGAAAGCTGGAAATGGTGAGTTGAAGTCCCACTTTTGCTGTGAAAGACAGATGATTTTGGACCAATCACTCACTCTCAGCCCAATCCACTTTACAGGAATGTTGGGGGGAGGGAATTGTATCAAATATGTTCTTCACCTTGAGCTATTTGTAAAAATAATAAAGGTAAAACGCAAATAAAAAAAATATTGTATACTTAGCTCCCTAAGGCCTGGGAGGCAGGCAAGTTTTTAAAATTATTGGAACTTCATAAGGTGAAACCAAAATTCTATCATTCCAGAGAATAGCAGTAGAGAAAGCACACTTCTTGTGTTGCAAAATATGGCATTGTTCAATTAAAAAGACCCCAAAAGCAGCAATGTTGTATGATTGTGTTATTATATTCCTTGGGTCCTTATCTAGACTCTTCCAATGATTGTTTTTTAGAGCACAGACCATTAAACTTACAATATCTACAGCATTCAAAGAAAACATATACAAGATGGTTTATAGGTGGCACTTCCCCCCAACAAGGTTAGCCAAGATGTTCCCTGGGTTATCTCCATTGTGTTGGAAATGTGGAAGAAAGGATGGCACATTCTACCATATTTGGTGGTCCTGTACTGAGGCCACGAAATATTGGAAAAGGATTAAAAAATGGCTAAAAGAGGTTACCGGGGCAAACATCGAATGGAGACCCAAGAACCTTCTAAGCATTAAACCAGAAAACATAGGCAGTTCAATATGGCATTTGAGCCTACATATAATTGTGGCCGCAAGAATAACCTATGCACAATTTTGGAAATCCACTACCATACCATCGGAAGATGCTATAATTAAAAAAATCTATGAATATGCAGAAATGGACAGAATGACGGGTTGGCTGAGGGACAAAGGAGAAATGGAACATTACCTTAGCTGGAACTTATGGTATATGTGGGCGACAAGGAGAACAGCAGGGACTTAAAATGGGGAAAGTTAAAAGTGAACATAGGTATTGTAATAGATCCCTGAACTTTGTAATGAGAAGATGTGGCTTAGAGACCTAACAATGAGGAAGGAAAGAAAAAAGTTGGGCTGTGAATGACTGTCACTGCGGGGGGGGGGGGGGTTTGTATGTTTAAAATTGTATTTGTATCTGTATGTTTTACTCTTAAAAAAATGTATAACTAATGAATGCCGATACAAAAGGCTGTATATCTACTTTATATTGTTATGTATGTTTTGTCTTTTCTTATGTTGTTGTGTTTTTCTTTCTGTTTTTAAAGGTAATAATGTTTAATAAAAACTATTTATTAAAAAAAAATAGAGCACAACTTTCCACTGGCTAACCTAATTGGGGTTTGTTTAATAGAATTTGTTTAATATTTCTGGAAGGCACCGTTCCACTTCTTCATAGTATTGTGTAGTTGTTTTTTTTTTTTACTGTTAGATGAATTTGAATTCGATCTAGTACTAGGTGCTTACTATATTTACTTGAAAAAAAAACTATTGTTTTTGGAATATGGAAGCTAAATATAAGAAGAGGTTTACAGCTTGGCACTCCTAAGAAATGAAAAAAAAAACATATTAGCTCATCTGAGTGTAGACAGATCTAAAATGTGAGCAGGGTGCAGTGTTTAGGAATGCAAGTTATTTAATGCTCATTTTAAAAAATGGAAATCTCAGGAGTTGTTTTTCCCCTTCTTTCGACAGAAAACCGAGATGTGTTTTTCCTATTGAAATAAATACATAACAACCTGGATTTCCAATTATTCCATAGAATAGCAGACTGATCTTGCCTGCCTATTCTTTTTATTTCCTCCTGATACTAGCAGATGGTTGTTTTGGTGCAATCTTTCTCTAAGGGAGCTTCTCTCCTCAGACCTTCTATTAGCAGAGAGTAATTTCAACCAAACCTGGTACACAGATTACTTACCCTCTGGAAACAAATACTGTGGGGGTAAGACACCTCGTGGTGTATGTTACAGCCTGTTGTGCCTTAAAATGGCTTCTACTGTACAGTGCTGTGGAGTTGCCATGGTAATGGCTTCACAGTAGTCCACAAGGGGGCTCCCTCTGGTAAGGGGGAAAATTCAACATTAGAAATTGTGGTGATGTTCATGGAAGGAGCTTTGAGATAAATAAATACCCGAGCCGGGTTATCAACTAGTATTGCTATAAAACTGGATGGAGCATGGATTAAAAGAACAAATACACTAACTTCTTTTCGGAAATTTGGAGCTATTTCCTTTTTTTCTAACTGATATCTCAACCAGTTAGATTTAGTTTACGGTACAAAATATTGTACACTGAAGTAAAAACAAGGATAAAGAAAGCTCGAGCAGCATTCTTCAAAATGAAAAAGGTCTTCTGTAGTCACGACATAAACCTAAGATTGAAAATCAGGCTTGTCAGATGCTACAGCTTTTCTATCCTGCTCTACGGAGTGGAGAATTGGTCTCTGACAGAAAGCCACTTGAAAAGACTAGAAGTATTTGAAATGTAGATTTATAGGCGGCTGCTACATATAAGTTGCGTTGACAAAATCAGAAATGAGGTGGTGAGAAGCCGCCTGGGAAAGCCAAGGGAAATTATCAAAACCATAAAAAAGCAAAAGTTAGAATATTTTGGACATGTAATGTGACACCCAGACAAATATGCATATTTTACTTAATCCTCCCAGGAAAGATTGAAGGCAAATGAGGTGCAGACAGAAGAACATCATCATGGCTTCAAAATCTATGGGACTAGTTTGGACAAAACTCAACAGCACTTTTTCTTGCTGCTGTTGATAAAAATAGAATCGCCAACATGATCGCCAACGTCCGATGAAGGATATGGCACAAGAAGAAGTGCAAAATATTGATTGTCATGCTCCAAACAATAAAATCTCTCTTCCTATCAGTTTTATATATCATAAAAAATAGGAAAAAATAGAAGTATAAGTACAAAAGTAAATAATAGCTCAAGATAATAATAGCCCCATTTGTAATTTTGAAGGTTTATTTGGTCACTCATGGAAATGTAGCTCATTTTGTGTATATGGAATAAGAATTATTTTTGCCTCCCAAGTTTCATTAAAGATAATGAAATGCATGTACATATGCATACAATAATATCTTTAGCAAGCATAGAAAGTTCCTTTGTATTAGAAAAACAAATAAGCATCTTGATCTTAAACACATTTCTTTGAAAGCTAATCCCATTATACATGGCAGAATTCTTCCAAGCAAGAATGATTTAGCCAGCCTCTCAAATCAAAGCAAATTCCATTAGCTTCTGCTATGAAGCCTCTGCTTGTAGAATATACCTGCAATTAGAAAGGAATGGCTGTCATTAAAGCTCAATCAACTTCAAAGTAGTTTGAATATTTATTTTAATGCAAATGTTGATGGTAAATATTCTTCTGACTTTGGACATTTGGAGGTTTTATGCTAAACTGGTTATCTACTGATATTTGATTCAATATGGAATGATAATTACAATAATTACATGACATTTATCTTTCCTTTTTTTCATATCCAGTATATGGTTGTGATAGATCGTGAACAAAATGCTAAATAACCAAAATTTTGGCATGACCACAGTTGGCTTTTATGTAAATCATGAAGGAGATTGGATCTGAGATTTGTCTTCAATTGGCAACACATTCCGCATTATTTAAAGAGTTGGGGAATGAGCTAAAAGCCATTTTAAAAGCAAGTAATAGTTCCAATTTCCTGAAAATAAGTTAATTTGATGGAGTATTTGTTCTCTTAATCGACTAAGCTTTGAAAGAGAAAGAACAAAACTTATTTTTAATCAACTACAGATTTGCAGACACTTTTCATATATTTTTTTAAAAAAGAAAACATATGGCCTATTATCTTAATGTTCCTTACAGTATTTTAGACTTTTTGGTCAAAATTGAAATGCACGTGATCCAAGAACAGGCAGCTAAGATAGCACCACATCAAAGGTAGTTTTAATTTGAAACTTTGCTTCCATCTTTCTTTTCCTGATTTTCCAAGAACTTTCTAAAAAGGCAGAGTACTTGGAAGACCTGGGTTATGTCACAAAACACGTTTCCCTAAATTAATATAATACAATCCACATAGTGAAAATGTATTTTCCAACATTAAAAAAAAACAATCTTTACACATCTGGAAAGTGCCAAATTCTTATACATGACAAAGTATGTATGACACTTGTTGGTGAGTACTACTGATTTTCTAAGAGGAGTTACTTCTGACAAGCAAACTATACACTTTTCAAATTAGAATGGGGAAAGGGTAAGGTGACCAGATTTTCAGATTGGAAAAGAGGGACACCCTTGACCGGGGGGGGGGGGGGGGACTTGATTAAAAAAAATTTTTTGTCAAAAGGACACTGAAACCAGCATAAATACGAATCTGTTGCCAAACAAAATTTTGATCACGTGACCATGAGGATGCTGCAACGGTCGCTAAGTGTGAAAAATGGTCGCAACGGTCGCTAAGTGTGAAAAATGGTCATCAGTCACTTTTTTCAATGCCATTGTAACTTTGGTCACTAAATGTTTTTCCCCTCCTCGAGACTCCTCACTTCTTCCTTCATTCCTCTTGCTGATCTACCTTCACCTTATCTGTCTTCTGCTCTTTCCCTCTCTTCCTTCCTTCCTCCCTCCTTCCATCCTCTTCTTTCCTCACTCACTCCCTTCCTCCTTTTTTCTCTTCCTTCCTCCTTCCATTCTTTATACGATATAAAATTCAATGAGGGTGAAACACACCAAATCTGGCAAAGCTGCCTTGCACCAACCTGGCCTGCCCATAGAATAGCAGCCACTTTGAGACACATAAACCTGGTCTGAACATATTGCATCACAAAGATTTACAAAGATCACATTTGCAAAAAGGAACATTTCTTGTAGTAAATACATTTTATAAACAATTTAAAAGTAAAAATCCCCCCAAAATAATAAAAAAGGTATTCTATAAATAAAAGAAATCCTTAAAAACCATTGTTAAGTATTACACCAGCAATAATTTATACTGTCACCATTTCAAACTATCATCAGAAATACGAATCTGTTGCCAAACATCAACATTTTGATCGCGTAACCATGAGGATGCCACAACGGTCGCTAAGTGTGAAAATGGTCGCTAAGTGTGAAAAATGGTCATCAGTCACTTTTTTCAATGCCATTGTAATTTTGGTCACTAAACAGCCATGTTCCTGACTTAACAACCACCATGATTCACTTAACGTGGCAATAAAAGGTCGCAAAATGAGGCAAAAATCATTTAACAAACGTCTCCCTTAGCAACAGAAATTGGGGGATCAATCCTGGTCGTAAGTCGAGGATTACCGGTAGCCAATTGCAAAAGGCAACTTTACTTGGAACAGGTGAGATTGTGCCCGGATCCCTTTCATGCCAACATCCCATCCTGTCCATGGGGAGAACTCCACAGGCGGACAAAAGCCCCAATCCCCTCTCAACCTCCAGTTGACTCTGCCATCCGCCATAACCACACATGCCCCTCAAAGGCAAAACTCAGGGGGCTGAATTCTACAGGGGGAGGAGTAAAGGGGGGATTTGAGGGGCAGCCCAAAGCACCATCTGTCTAAATTTGCATCAGGCAGGCAGTAACATTTTCATAGACCATGATCAGAGGAGCAGCTGATCCTATGGAGAGACTCCTCCTGCATTCAGTCCCAGGCCTACAAGTGGAAGTACCCTTCCTTCCTTCCTCCTTTCACCTTCCTTCCCTCCCTCCCTCCCTCCCTCTTTCTTCCTTCTAGCCTTCCTTCCTTTCCATTCTTTCTCCTTCCTTCCTTCCTCTTGCCTATCTGCCTTCTGTCTTTCTGCTCTTTAGATCTCTCTTCCTCCTTCCTTCCTCTTTCCATCCTTTCACCAAAAATCAGGATGTTTTATTAGCATCAGCATCATTCTGCTGAAAATGCCAGATTCTGTGGTACTTCTGGATGAGATTTAGAAAATTACAGAGACATGAGGAACCATTATATAATTTCACTTGGCAAAACTCTGATTAAAATAATAGCAACAAAATGTAAGGTTTTTTAATTTTAAAACTCTAGCAAAACATAGATTTATTTCCAGTTTAGTTAATTAATGCCATTATAAACAGGAATGCAATTGATTAAATAAAAATGACTTTTTCTTTTATTAAGAATACTTATTCTACACTAAACTAGAAAATATTTCATAGGCCCTTCAACAAGTTTGTTACAAATTTTCAGGATTGCATGCATTCTTGAAACTGATACCATGTAATGTTAAAAAGCAGATAGCTAACTAAGTACACTAAAAACCATGTTTAATTATTTGCTACTTGAGGCCAATAGCAATGATGAAGAAATTTCTGTCATCCTCAATGACAATATTTTTAGGGCCAAAAAATAAAACTCTGTATATTGGATCTGTTGAATGGAGAAAGGCCTGCCCCCCCTCCCCCAAATGAGACACCTTCCATGATAATAGGAGAGGAGAGCCTGGAGACAGCAATCACAAGGCAGAACGTAGCTAAGAGAATGGAAACTTGCCTCTTGGAAGGAATGACCCGGTTTGGCTCCCACTTTCAACAATCGAACAGAGAAGCGAAGAGGCAGGACAGACGAAGCGGGAGCCAAGCCGGGCTAGAGTGTTGGGCTGAAGGAAGGAGGGATACACACACTCGTGTTCTCCCCCTTCCTCTCTCTCTCTCTCTCAAATGGCAAATCCGAGCCCGGTCCCATGCCTTCTCCCAACCCCCACCCTGTTCTCTTAGCTCTCCTCTCCTATTATCGTGGAAGGCGTCTCATTGGGGAGGGGGAAGCAAGCCTTTTTCCATTTCAAGGAGCTGCCGCTCCTCCCCCCCACCTCTTAGAAGTCCAGCCAGCTGCCCGCCAAGCTCTCCGCGGAGACTCACCCAGAGTTTTCACTGCGATTTGCCTGGTGAGGGGAGGCGGCAGGTTGATGCAGACCAAATCCACAGTATAATAAATACAAGTATAATAAATACTTGTATTTATTATACTTGTATTTACTTCCTCCTCCTTCTCCTCGCTGCGATCTGGTTGCTTCCCTTCAAATCTTTGGAACGGCTTGGCTCCTTTTTTTTTTTTTTAGGGCGCCCCTCCGTTGGGAGGAGGTGGAGGATAGGCTCCAACTCTGCCCAGAGAAGGAGCCCGAGCGCTCCGGGGAAACGCGGCAAGCAAGCCAGCACTTCAAAGTCATGTTTCGCTGAATGACGGGCAAGTTCTAAACTGCCGGCATGACTTTGAAAGGGCTGGATTGCCTTCTGCATGGGCCGACGTGGAAGGCAAGCGGCAAGCCAGCCCTTCAAACCTATGCCGGCACTTTAGCATGCCCCTTGGCCACCATTCAGCGAAATATGTTTCGCTGAATGACGGGCAAGTTCTAAACTGCCGGCATGACTTTGAAAGGGCTGGATTGCCTTCCGCGCGGGCCGAAGTGGAAGGCAAGCGGCAAGCCAGCCCTTCAAACCTATGCCGGCACTTTAGCGTGCCCCTTGGCCGCCATTCAGCGAAATATGTTTCGCTGAATGACGGGCAAGTTCTAAACTGCCGGCATGACTTTGAAAGGGCTGGATTGCCTTCTGCATGGGCCGACGTGGAAGGCAAGCGGCAAGCCAGCCCTTCAAACCTATGCCGGCACTTTAGCGTGCCCCTTGGCCGCCATTCAGCGAAATATGTTTCGCTGAATGACGGGCAAGTTCTAAACTGCCGGCATGACTTTGAAAGGGCTGGATTGCCTTCCGCGCGGGCCGACGTGGAAGGCAAGCGGCAAGCCAGCCCTTCAAACCTATGCCGGCACTTTAGCGTGCCCCTTGGCCGCCATTCAGCGAAATATGTTTCGCTGAATGACGGGCAAGTTCTAAACTGCCGGCATGACTTTGAAAGGGCTGGATTGCCTTCTGCATGGGCCGACGTGGAAGGCAAGCGGCAAGCCAGCCCTTCAAACCTATGCCGGCACTTTAGCGTGCCCCTTGGCCACCATTCAGCGAAATATGTTTCGCTGAATGACGGGCAAGTTCTAAACTGCCGGCATGACTTTGAAAGGGCTGGATTGCCTTCCGCGCGGGCCGACGTGGAAGGCAAGCGGCAAGCCAGCCCTTCAAACTCATGCTGGCACTTTAGCGTGCCCCTCAGCCGCCATTCAGCGAAACATCTTTCGCTGAATGGCGGGCGAGTTCTAAACTGCCGGCATGACTTTGAAAGGGCTGGATTGCCTTCCGCGCGGGCCGAAGTGGAAGGCAAGCGGCAAGCCAACACTTCAAAGTCGTGCCGGCAGGCAGGGCTGGAGCGAGCGTGCTCCGTCCCGGTGGGTGCATGAGCGGAGCACTTTTCCAGCGCTCCTGTGCCTGGAGAGCTCCCTCTGCATATGAGCCCGGGATCCGCCATTTGCGCTCCCTTGCTCTGCCTCGCCACCCGCCTTCCCTATCTAGGGACTCCTCCAGCAGAAATAGCAGAGTCGCGTCGAGCGCCGCTCTGCCTTTCTCTGTGCTCTTCCCGCCCGGACGCCCAGAGCCTCCCAGCCCGCCCGGCCCGGGGTGAGTCAGCTGCAGTGCAGCGGGTGGCGATCCCGCCACCCCCCCTCACTCGCCCCGCCCGTCACTTACTCTGAGTTCGGAGAAGAAGCAGCAGCCCCAGGTGGCACTTTTCGCAGAGGTTTTTCCACAGCTTGTCCGGAAGTGGAGCTGGAAAGGCAAGCTCGCTCCCCGCTCACTCGCTACGCTACCCCGCCCATGCGAGCGGCAACGGATGGGCGGGGGACTCATGCGGCATGCTAAGCGGACTCCAGCCAATCAGTGAGCTGGTTGGGATGGAAAACTTTAAGCACGCCGCGTTTTCCATCCCAGCCAGCTCACTGATTGGCTGGAGTCCAGGCCAATCCAATCTGTGAGTGGCAGGCTGGGCTGGCTTAAATTTGTAGGTAGGAGGTAGGATAGAGAACAGAACGATGAGCCAGCCCACCAAGCTAGCAGCTGATGGGCGGGAGCTGCTAGTGCCAAAAAAAGCGTGCTTTTTTAAAAAGTGGGCGGGACGCGGGAAAATGCATTGGAAAGCGGGTGTGTCCCGCCAAAAGCGGGATGTCTGGTCACCTTAGGAAAGGGAAAGGAGAAGTACAAGATTATTTCTTCTTGATCTGATACTAATCAATAAAATTTGGCAGGTGAAGTGAATGTAATGGAAACTGTGAGAAAATGCAGCCATGTAATTTTGAAATTCTTAATATTAAGTGAAATTAAAGCTGAATGTTGTCAAACATATATCTTGGACTTCCAAGAATGCAGGCGATCAAATTGGGTGGCAATTCCTAAAAGAAAGATCTTGTAGTCCTCATTGTATGACTGTAATGGGCAGGCTCAATGAAACAGCCTTGCTTAACAACTCCCACCCTCTGCTCTCTAGGATGCAGCTGTTAAACAAAGGTTGTGGGTTGTCAATCAGAGGACAGGATGCCTCAGATGGGAGAAGTCTTTGGAGGCCTAGCACAGGCCCAGGCCCACAGTATTCTCACACACACCCAACACACCCCATGCTCTGCTTCCTGCCCTTTGGGTCTCCCGAGATCCTTTCCCTTTCTCTCTGCAACTTGCCGGCATTTCCACTTTAGAGAAATGGCTGTCCAGTCCCTTCTTCAAGACCTTCAGTGATGGAACACCTACAACGTTCAGTTTCTAACCATAAAGTTCGTGTGAGCCCTGGGCAACGTTCCTTGACCTCCAGAATGTTGAGGTGCACCACAACGTCTCCTCACCTCCGAGAAGAAATCCATCCCAATGGTCTTCTCCTTCATATCCGGATGACGGATGTATTTATAGGCCTCTTGAACCAGGATATCAAGCTCTTCTATCGAGGATGCAAACAAGCTCCTGAAAGGTCAAATATGGAGAGATCAGACAAGATCTGCCGGTTAGTGAGAAGAAAATCACCAAGCTAGAGAATCATTAGCTAAATGATCGATAAAGAGATTGAATTAGTTACTCCATTTAGAGAACCTCTATGGTTGCCCACCTTCCATTTACACCCGGGTGTTTAACAACAGTTCATAAATAAAGGAAGCCTCAAAACATAAATCCAAAACAAAACTAACCAGGCGGATATTGAATGTGGATAAAAATAACCATGCAGTTATTGAATGTCCTTGTGGATATTGAATGGGCTACAGAAGTTGAATTTAGATCAATTAATGAAAATTACAGGAAAGGTTAGCGGCTATCTTACCCCCTATTGATCCCCTTCCTATCTCTTCCTTCCCCCTCTTTCTCCCCCTCACTTCCTTCTCTTTCTCCCTCCCTCATTTATCTCTCTCCCTCTTTCTCTGTCTCCCTCTCTCCTTCCTCACCCTTTCTCTCATCCTTTCTCTCTCTCCCCCCTCGCTCTCTGCTTCTGCCTTTTTCTCCCTCTTCCCCTCTCCCATTCATCACCCTCTCTCATCCATCCACCCTCTTTCTCCCCCTCTCTGCTTCTGCACTCACTCTCACTCTCTCCCCTCCCCCCTCTCTCTCCCCCACTGCCACTTGTTGCCAAGTTCTTTTGACTTTGAATTTCTTACCGTGCCAGATGGAAAATAAATAAATAAACGTCCAGGGGTCCTTAACATTTCCCAGCAGCCCAATGTCTCCAAAGCCTTGAATTGCTCCTGATAGGCGGCACACTTTATTAAACTTTTGACTGCTTCTACGGCAGTTCTAAATCAAACAAAGAAACAAGCGTGAGTGCCAAGGATCCAGCTGATCTCCGCCCCCCCCCAAATGGGACAAAGTTCACTTAATGACTGTTTCACTTAATAACACATTTTGGGCTCCATTGTGGTCGTACGTTGACTTGGGGAAAACTTGTAGGCACCTGCCGAGCGTTGCAGAAATGGAGAAAGGATCCAGACTGTGCCTAGGAGATTCCTTACATCAAGAAGTTGATCTGTTCTGAAACCTGAAAGGTATTGCTGGACCTATTCTGCTTGCTTCATGGAATAAATAAATTTGTATGACCAACGATGAGCAGGTGGGGGAATTTGCTTTGGAGAGCATCAGCTGCATCGGGTAGGGTGAGGATGTAGGCTAGAGCACTGGTGGCCTAGAAATGGGATGAAAGGAGAGTCACCTTGGGCTCACCAGATTACTTAGATACATCATCATTATCATCTTTCAATGACCTCATAATCCCTTGCAGTGTGGATATGGGCAACTGAATGGAACTGAATGTTTACTGGTGGGATGCCCTTCCTGTCACCAAGGAGGAGTTTTGTTCAGCAGATAAATTCTCATTGTGCCCAGAGAGAGAAATATCTGCCTTCTCCGTGGTGCCTCTCTCTGGAACATCATTCCCCAGAGATTAGATTGGCCCTCACTCTAGCAACCTTCCGGAAGGCGCAGAACACCTAGTTCTGCCAATGGGTATGGGGAACGCAAAGTGGGATGGAGCCCATTAAATGGCTCATGTGAGTTGTTGTCACCATGGTGGGGGGGGGGGGTGTTTTATTTTATTATTAGATATGATTCTAATAAAATAATAAAGAAACCTCCTATATCCCTTTTGCTCCAAACCCTGCATTTTCTTACTTCCTCCAGGTCCATCCCGCATTCTTCCAAAAAAGAGTTGAGCAGCTGTCCAGTAGCCTGACAATCTTCTTTTTTCGGGAGAGCCTCCAGGACTTTCAGTATCAGGTCTGTGACCTGTTTGGTGGCGGGGGTGGGGGGGATGTTCACCCAAGGCCTATTGGAAAGAAGAAAAGGAGACCTTGCAGAGATGCATCAGGGTTTTTTTTTTAATTTAAAGACTTTTTATTAAACACACAATAAAACTGGGCACAATTTAACTGTCCTGGCTTTGTCTTTGCCATACATACTAAAATATACATTAGATATCATAATCACCTTGCTTATTTACATTTGGTATTTACAAATATAAAGACATCTTCTATCCATGTTGACTTCCTGGGCAGGGCCTTGCTGATGGTGGCAGCTTAATAGAGCTGCTCCCGTGTTCCTGGTCGCGTTATCTGCCTAGACATCTGACAGATACCTCACTCTTCAGGCAAGAAGGGGAGGAGAGAGATCCAGCTGGCAAGTGCTTTCTTTTGATCTTTGCAGCTTTTTTGTCTGCGAAGAGAGGGGGGGGCAGCCGAGGCTGAATCATCTCTGTGCCGGAAATCTACAGCTGTTCCCCCCCCCCCCCCAGATCTTATAGTATTCTGTTTCACCTTTATTCTTCAATTCCCACATCAATCTATCCATTTCAGTGCAAGTCAAAATTTTCCTAACCACTTCCTCTTCAAGTGGAATTTCCCTGTTTTTCCAGTTTTGGGCAAAGACCTTTCTTGCAGCCATTATAATATGTATTATTAAGTAGGTTACCCCTTTGCTACATTTCTCATTTATAATTCCCAGAAGGAATAATTCTGCTTTAAATTCTAGACATCATGTGGGATGGATGTCCAAACTCCAGCCTTTGGATCATGCCGTCCCCACTGTTATATTGACTTTTTTGACCATTTCCAGGTCATGAGGAGGACCGAAAGGAAGGTCAACAAGAAGCAAGGCAAAATGCTGAACTAAAACATACCTTAGCCCTTTTCGATATGTTTTCGATGCCATAAAATATGGCCGGCCCCGAAATTGAAAAAAAAAATCTTTTTCCCATTTCTCATAATTCCCCTTCTTGTTTTGGGGCTTTTTCTCTTTCTTCTCTTTAGCTTTGTGGGGAGAAAAAAACCACAATATTAGATGTTGGCCTTTAGAACTTCTGAACATCCTTCCTCTGATGGCTAGTTTAGCAACTCCAAGAGAAGAGAACATTTGTAGCTCAGGGTTGACATGAGGAGTCCTTGGTTCTCTCTGAGCTTGGTGGTTTTCTTGCAGATGTTTCATGACCCAACTAGGTAATGTCATCAGTGCTGGAACGGATTGGGCTTGGCAGAGAGGAGGAGGAGCAGGAGGAGGACTGTGAAGCCCTTGGTGTTATCTGAACTTGGTTCTTTTCCTCCAGATGTTTCATGATCCAACTAGGGGACGGATTCAATTCTAGAAGGGAATGATATTTGCTCTCTGTTTATACACCGTAGCTTCTCCTGAATAAGCAGGGAGGAAAGCAAACCTCACACTCACCAGCACTGATGAAGTTACCTACTTGGGTCATGAAATGTCTGCAAGGAAACAGCCAAGTTCAGGGAAAACCAAGGGCCCCAGAGTTCAGCAAATTATCGATAACCGCATTTGTCTACTTTTGGGATAATCATCACCACCGAGGCAGCCCTTGCTTCTGCAACCTCTCCACGGTGGACCTCCGAGCCCACCGCGACACACACCAACCTCTTTACGAAGAAGGTCCAGGTTCTCTAATATTTCTCTTTTGTCCATCAAGTCCAAGACAGATTGGCCTCGTAGTGGCTTCTTGCTCTGCCACAAATTTCGGAAGCCTTTGTTGGAGAGTTCTGAGAAGAAGAGACAGACTGAGATGTCTGGACAATTCAATGGGACAAGCCTTTGCAAAGTGAAGAGAAAAAAAGGATGCATAGAGGATGACCAGGTGGAACCCGAAGGAGGGGGTCAAACATGTCATAAGTCAAGTGTCCCTTTGTGCCCACAAGACATCTAAGTCCAGCCCACCTTCAATGTGTTTCTTATCTCCCGTGTATTTTCCTTATCCAATGGGACAACTCTCCCCAGGACAATTCAACCATTTAATTTAATTATTTTAAAAAAAAAATTTACAAATCATTTTGTCATTTACTCTTCACTCAATTCCTCCTTTTGCGTCCTTTCTTTCATGATTCTTGTCTACCATTTCTTTGATATTAGGGTAACTCTTGTCCCGAAACAAGTTGCCCATGGAAAGTTGGCTGTGGCGAATTGGTCATGGTGAGTTGGCCGCAGCCAATTGTCTTAAACTCTTTCCCTTAATGGCCAGTTGGTCAGATTCTTGTGACATTTAACAATAGGATTTGGACTTTCTTAGCTTTAGACTTACAGCCCTTTCTAAGCGGTTTACAGAGTCAGCCTATTGCCACCAACAATCTGGGTCCTCATTCCAGGGAGAGTTTAATCTTGCAATAAATCTTTACAGAATAACAGAGTGAGAAGGGACCATGAAGGTCATCTAGTCCAACTCCCTGCTCAGGCAGCAAACCATATAACGTTTCAGATAAGGGACTTCCTTAAAAGCCTCCAGTGATGAAGAGCCCACAACTTCTGGAAGCAAGCTGTTCCACTGGATAATTGATCTGTCAGGACATTTCTCCTTATTACTCTTAAGTTGCATCTCTCCTGGATCAGTTTTTTTATATATATATTATGGTGACCAAAATTGGATTCCAGGTTCTAAAGGTAGGTCTTCCCAAGACATTGCAAAATGTTAGGAATGAACAGAACAGAATAGGAGTTGAAAGGGACCTTGGAGGTCTTCTAGTCCAACCCACTTGAGCCCCCCCTTTCAAAGTTGAAATTCTTTGACTGAGGGGGTCTGCACCATAACTTCCCTGCCTGATGAAGAATGGTAGCAGGGACTGGGTATGGCCAGTCTAGAGAAAATAAGAACCAGGGAGGACATGACAGCAGTCATTCAGTATTTGAGCGGCTGCCTCAAAGAGGAGAGGTCATCCTATTTTCCAAAGCACCCAAATGCAAGACGAGAAGCAACAGATGGAAGCAACCTGGAATGAAGCAGAAACTTCCTAACAATGAGAACAATCAACCAGTGGAACGGCTTGCCACCAGAACTTGTGAGTGCTCCAAGACTGGAGGGCTTGGACTAGAAAACACCCAAAGTCCCTTCCGGCTCTGTTCTGATTGATTGACTGATTGATTGTGTGGGATGGGCTGATGTGATAGGACAAGGCTGTTATTCTATAGGTAGCCCAGCCCTCTAGCGTATATACCTGGATGTAAAGGCGGGACGGCATCTGGAGAAGGTCTTTCCCTTGGACTAGGTTGCTCTTCTGAGCCCTTCCCCTCTCATACAGCCTTGGCAAGGGAGCGGTCTCTTTCATGCCATGCTTCCTCTCCATCTGAAGAGCCCCCGGAGGGATCCTGACAGTTGTTCTGTGTGTCAAACCGGGCAGCCCCAGCGCTGGGGACTGAACCTTCTTTGAGGCTGGGGAAGACTTCACAAGCAGAGGAAAGACTTCCGTGGTTCACTGATTGGCTGAGGGTTGGGAACTGGAAGGACAGGAACCAGAGAAATGGGCTTTCTGGTTTCACCGCCGATAGATCTGTGGATTGGACTCATTTCTCTCCATCTTCTTTAGGAACCGCAACTTTTTCAGGATATGGCTCATCCTGCTGTGAAGCGAGACCACTAGATCTGGTAGCAGATCCTATCAATAAAGAAGAATGTTTGTAACTCCAGGTTGAAATGTGGTGTCCTTGCTGCTCCTATCCATCCATCTCTCTGTGTGTCTCTCATCTCTCATCTTTCATCTCTCATCCATCTTGACTTACTTGACTTAAGTCTTTAGCGTCGGTACGGCATCGCCAATCCCTTCGCTGTAGAGTCGCATGCATCCCGAATCAACGGGATCCATGATTCTAGGCTGAGTACTACTTGAGCTCGCCGGGCCCAAGAGTCGACAGAGCCCCTTCTGTTGGAAAACGGTGGGCACCTCGAGAAGGCAGGGGTTGTCTTGATAATGAGAGGCTATATTTTGCGCGTCAATTATCCTTTGCCCACCTCTCATCCATCTATCTACTTCCATCCATCCATTTATTAACCTACCCACCTATCTATCCCTCTATTAATCCTATCTCTCTCTCTATTGCTTTATCATTTATATCTATCCATCCATCCGCCCATCCACCCATCCATCCATCTCTCATCTATCTATTTATATCCATCCATCCATTTATCCACCTACCTACCTACCCCTCTTTATCTTACCTCTCTCTCTATTGCTTTATCACCTATATTTATCTATCTAATCAAACATCCATCCATCCATCTCTCATCTATCTATCTATATCCATTCATCCATCCCATCCGATCCCATTCCATTCTGCAGAATCAAGGTGCAGTCTTACCTGATATTCTAATATTCCAAACTTTGCAAGTGTCCAGTCTCTTCTCCTCTCCTCCACTGCAATGTTCTCGACTATGCACCTCCTCTCCTCCACTGTGATGCTTCGACTATGCACCTCCTGTCCTATACTGCAATATTTTCCACTATGTGCATCTCCTCTCCTGCACTGTGATGTTCTTTTTAAAAAAATTTTTTTATTTTTAGACAAAGAGGAACAACACATGAAACATAAAACCATCATCAATACATATATATAAAGCATGTTGTTTGGTTACAAACATTTGTGCATCACAGCTTTCAATTATATATAAAATCACAGATTGTCCATCAAGTATACATAGGTACATTATTCTCATTGTAGATCATATGTTCAGCTTAAAATTGTTATTCCTTCATTTTAAACAAATATTCTAAAGATTAGATTCATGTATATACCAACATTCCATTACATTGTTATTAATCTATTTAGTAATAATATGTCTTTATAGTATCATCTATCTCATTCTATTATTACAATATGAAAAACATCTCCAAGATTTTTCATTTCCATATTTTTTTTTAATGTTACCCCTGTAGAACAAATCCCATACCTTATAAAATTGTTCATCTTCTTGTTCTCTAATTTTGAATGTCAATTTACTCATTTCAGCACATTCCATTGTCTTTCGAATAACTTCCTCCTACGTTGGTATTTTCTCGTTTTTCCAATTTTTTGCAAATACAATTCTAGCTGCCATTAAAACATTTACAATCAAATATTTCAGATCTTTATTATATGTTTCTGGTATGATTCCCAATAAAAAAAATCTCTGGTTTAAGGTCTATGTGTTTTTGTATCATTTTCTCCAACCATGTGTGAATTTTAGTCCAGTATCTTTTAGCTTCTATGCAAGTCCACTACATATGGTAATATGAACCCGGTGTCTGATGACATATCCAACACTTTTCTGACTTGTTCTTGGACATTCTTGCTATTCTCGTTTGTGTAGGTGCCACCTGTGAAACATCTTATACAAATTTTCCTTGTATGATGTTGACATTGTCATTTTATAATTTTGAGACTACAATTTCTGCCATTTTTCTAGTTCAATCTCATGTCCAAAATTCCCCCCCCCCAAGCTATTATAGATTCTTTAACTTGTTCTTACTTTAACTTAACCTCTAGTAAGTATCCATATAGTTTTTTAATTATTTTCATCAGTACCTGTCAAAATTTTGTCTAATTCAGTCATTTTAACATAGAAACCTTCCGTTTTATGATCTTTATCATATCTAGATTGTATTTGCACATATGAAAACCAATTCATTCCTATTTCTTCCTGTTTTAACTCGTGCATAGATTTAAGTTCACACTCTGCATTCAATATTTCACCCTATCTGTTTGTTCCTTTTCGTATATTATTGGATATGAAAAAGCTTCAATAGTTGATAGCCAGACTGGGATTTTTAAATAATATTGCCTTTTGATCTTCTCCCAATTCAGTAACAAAGCCTCCCGTAAATAGTGTCTTCTAAAATAACCCTGTGTTTTAGTTCCCTTATATCATAGAAAAGCATGCCATCCCAATAGTAAGTCATGTCCTTCTACAGTCAATAATCTAGAATTCCTTAATGTTATCCACTCCTTAACCCACATCAAACTTGTTGCCTGGTAATATAATTCCCAGTTAGGTAAGCCCAGTCCTCTTCTTATTCTAGCATCTTGTAACAATTTTAATTTTATTCTTGCTTTCCCCCCCCTGCCAAATAAACTTCAGCACTATTTTATTTAATTCCTCAAAATAGTCTTTCCCTAATCTAATTGAACTGCAATGTTCTCAAACAAGCACCTCCTCTCCTCCACTGCAATGTTGTCGACTATGCACCTCCTCTCCTCCACTGCGATGTTCTTGGCTATGCACACCTCTTGGGACATGACTCCCACCTGTCTGAAAACGGAAACCCCAGCATTAAGAGAAGCATAGGGTGTAAAGCAGCCTACCTTGCTCATGATAGAATAAAAGAAGCTGCAACGAAGTCCCAAAGGGGGGTGGCACATAGCTGTTGGGAGAGAGAAAAAAAAGGGTTGGGGAGAAAAAATTGGGGAGACAGCTAAAAAAATCTCTTCTACCCAAATCCTCCTTGAAATGGAGGACATGACATGAAACTGTGGCTGGTTAAATATTTTTCCTCTTCTGCTTTGCGAACCTGCCAGAGGAAGACAAATGAAAGATGGGATGACATTTTTGTACAGCAATGCACAATCAGTGTTTGGATATAAACATACACTATATTGTCAAAAGTATTCGCTCACCTGCCTTTACTCGCATATGAACTTACTGTTAAGTGACTTCCCATTCCTAATCCATGGGGTTCAATATGACCTCGGTCCACCCTTTGCAGCTATAAGAGCTTCAACTCTTCTGGGAAGGCTGTCCACAAGGTTTAGGAGGGTGTTTGGGGGAATTTTTGACCATTCTTCCAGAAGCGCATTTGTGAGGTCACACACAGATGTTGGATGAATTTACGTGGCCTACCGCTTCGTGGCTGAGTTGCTGTCCTTCCCAAACACTTCCACGTTCTTATAATGCAGCTGACAGTTGACTGTGGAATATTTAGGAACGAGAAAATTTCACAACTGGATTAGTTGCACAGGTAGCATCCTATCACAGTTCCACGCTGGAAGACACTGAGCTCCTGAGAGCGACCCATTCTTTCACAAATGTTTGTCGAAACAGTCTGCAGGCCTAGCTACTTGATTTTATACACCTGTGGCCATGGAAGGGATTGGAAAACCTGATTCTGATTATTTGGATGGGTGAGCGAGTACTTTTGGCAATATAGTGTATAAACATTCACGATTTATAGTGAAATTGACGTGAAGAGAAAAGAAGCAAAGTGTAAAGTAAAAAGTAATTTTACTCTTCACCAATTTTTCCAGGAAGCCACCAGTTTCTTCACGTGGGAAAGTGGGGTCTCCGCACCCCCAGTTTGCATCCGAATAGCTGAGGTCCTTTTTGCACCCCTGGGCTCAGTGGCTTTCTTGCAGACCTTCCATAACATGAGGTCATGACACCCAAGAGGGTGGACAGGCAGCAATGGCTGTAACAAACTCTTCCATAGGTAAACAGTTTTTTTCTTTTACATTCTTAATTCACTTTTGACCCATTTCTGACTTTTTACACAAGCACATAGAAAGAAGGCATCAATTTATTTTTAGCTACATTTTACAAACCAAGAGGCCCGAGAGGAAAGCAGAGAAAGAAACCTGAGGAGAAAGCAGAGAAAGAGGCCTGAGGGGAAAGTAGAGAAAGAAGCCTGAGAAGAAGGCAGAGAAAAAGGCCTGAGGGGAAAACAGAGAAAAGTAGAGAAAGAGGCCTGAGAGGAAAGCAGAGAAAGAGACCTGAGGGGGAAAGCAGACAAAGAGGCCTGAGGAGAAAGCAGAGAAAGAGACTTGAGGGGGA
Organism: Thamnophis elegans; assembly: GCF_009769535.1. Classification (NCBI taxonomy): domain Eukaryota; kingdom Metazoa; phylum Chordata; class Lepidosauria; order Squamata; family Natricidae; genus Thamnophis; species Thamnophis elegans. The sequence continues at coordinate 63,198,528 of NC_045549.1, forward strand.
AAGCAGAGAAAGAGACCTGACGGGGAAAGCAAACAAAAAGGCCTGAGAAGAAAGCAGAGAAAAAGGCCTGAGAGGAAAGCAGGGAAAAAGGCCTGAGGGGAAAGCAGAGAAAACGGCCTGAGGGGAAAGCAGGGAAAAAGGCCTGAGGGGAAAGCAGAGAAAAAGGCCTGAGGGGAAAGCAGAGAAAGAGACCTGAGGGGGAAAGCAGAGAAAGAGACCTGAGGGGAAAAGCAGACAAAAAGGCCTGAGAAGAAAGCAGAGAAAAAGGCCTGAGAGGAAAGCAGAGAAAGAGACCTGAGGGGGAAAGCAGAGAAAAGTAGAGAAAGAGGCCTGGGAGGAAAGCAGAGAAAAAGGCCTGAGGGGAAAGCAGAGAAAGAGACCTGAGGGGGAAAGCAGAGAAAGAGACCTGAGGGGAAAAGCAGACAAAAAGGCCTGAGAAGAAAGCAGAGAAAAAGGCCTGAGAAGAAAACAGAGAAAGAGGCCTGAGGGGAAAACAGAGAAAAGTAGAGAAAGAGGCCTGGGAGGAAAGCAGAGAAAAAGGCCTGAGGGGAAAGCAGAGAAAGAGACCTGAGGGGGAAAGCAGAGAAAGAGGCCTGAGGAGAAAGCAGAGAAAGAGACCTGAGGGAGAAAGTAGACAAAAAGGCCTGAGAAGAAGGCAGAGAAGAAGGCCTGAGGGGAAAACAGAGAAAAGCAGAGAAAAAGGCCTGAGAGGAAAGCAGAGAAAGAGACCTGAGGGGGAAAGCAGACAAAGAGGCTTGAGGAGAAAATAGAGAAAGAGGCCTAAGGAACACAGAGAAAGAGACCTGAGGGGGAAAGCAGAGAAAGAGACCTGAGGGGGAAAGTAGAGAAAGAGACCTGAGGGGGAAAGTAGAGAAAGAGACCTGAGGGGGAAAGTAGAGAAAGAGACCTGAGGGGGAAAGCAGAGAAAGAGACCTGAGGGGGAAAGCAGAGAAAGAGACCTGAGGGGGAAAGTAGAGAAAGAGACCTGAGGGGGAAAGTAGAGAAAGAGACCTGAGGGGGAAAGTAGAGAAAGAGACCTGAGGGGGAAAGTAGAGAAAGAGACCTGAGGGGGAAAGTAGAGAAAGAGACCTGAGGGGGAAAGCAGAGAAAGAGACCTGAGGGGGAAAGTAGAGAAAGAGACCTGAGGGGGAAAGCAGAGAAAGAGACCTGAGGGGGAAAGCAGAGAAAGAGACCTGAGGGGGAAAGCAGAGAAAGAGACCTGAGGGGGAAAGTAGAGAAAGAGACCTGAGGGGGAAAGTAGAGAAAGAGACCTGAGGGGGAAAGCAGAGAAAGAGACCTGAGGGGGAAAGTAGAGAAAGAGACCTGAGGGGGAAAGCAGAGAAAGAGACCTGAGGGGGAAAGCAGAGAAAGAGACCTGAGGGGGAAAGTAGAGAAAGAGGCCTGAGAGGAAAGCAGAGAAAAAGGCCTGAGAGGAAAGCAGAGAAAAAGGCCTGAGGGGAAAATAGAGAAAAGTAGAGAAAGAGGCCTGGGAGGAAAGCAGAGAAAGAGGCATGAGGGGAAAGTAGAGAAAGAGGCCTGAGAGGAAAGCAGAGAAAAAGGCCTGAAAGGAAAGCAGAGAAAAAGGCCTGAGAGGAAAACAGAGAAAAGTAAAGAAAGAGGCCTGAGGGAAAAAGAGAGAAAGAGGCCTGAGAGGAAAGCAGAGAAAAAGGCCTGAGGGGAAAGTAGAGAAAGAGGCCTGAGGGGAAAGTAGAGAAAGAGGCCTGAGAGGAAAGCAGAGAAAAAGGTCTGAGAAGAAAACAGAGAAAAAGGCCTGAGGGGAAAATAGAGAAAAGTAGAGAAAGAGGCCTGAGAGGAAAGCAGAGAAAAAGGCCTGGGAGGAAAGCAGAGAAAAAGGCCTGAGAGGAAAGCAGAGAAAAAGGTCTGAGAAGAAAACAGAGAAAAAGGCCTGAGGGGAAAATAGAGAAAAGTAGAGAAAGAGGCCTGGGAGGAAAGCAGAGAAAGAGGCATGAGGGGAAAGTAGAGAAAGAGGCCTGAGAGGAAAGCAGAGAAAAAGGCCTGAAAGGAAAGCAGAGAAAAAGGCCTGAGAGGAAAACAGAGAAAAGTAAAGAAAGAGGCCTGAGGGAAAAAGAGAGAAAGAGGCCTGAGAGGAAAGCAGAGAAAAAGGCCTGAGGGGAAAGTAGAGAAAGAGGCCTGAGGGGAAAGTAGAGAAAGAGGCCTGAGAGGAAAGCAGAGAAAAAGGTCTGAGAAGAAAACAGAGAAAAAGGCCTGAGGGGAAAATAGAGAAAAGTAGAGAAAGAGGCCTGAGAGGAAAGCAGAGAAAAAGGCCTGGGAGGAAAGCAGAGAAAAAGGCCTGAGAGGAAAGCAGAGAAAAAGGTCTGAGAAGAAACAGAGAAAAAGGCCTGAGGGGAAAATAGAGAAAAGTAGAGAAAGAGGCCTGAGAGGAAAGCAGAGAAAAAGGCCTGGGAGGAAAGCAGAGAAAAAGGCCTGAGAGGAAAGCAGAGAAAAAGGTCTGAGAAGAAAACAGAGAAAAAGGCCTGAGGGGAAAATAGAGAAAAGTAGAGAAAGAGGCCTGAGAGGAAAGCAGAGAAAGAGGCCTGAGGGGAAAGTAGAGAAAGAGGCCTGAGAGGAAAGCAGAGAAAAAGGTCTGAGAAGAAAACAGAGAAAAAGGCCTGAGGGGAAAATAGAGAAAAGTAGAGAAAGAGGCCTGGGAGGAAAGCAGAGAAAAAGGCCTGGGAGGAAAGCAGAGAAAAAGGCCTGAGAGGAAAGCAGAGAAAAAGGTCTGAGAAGAAAACAGAGAAAAAGGCCTGAGGGGAAAATAGAGAAAAGTAGAGAAAGAGGCCTGAGAGGAAAGCAGAGAAAGAGGCCTGAGGGGAAAGTAGAGAAAGAGGCCTGAGAGGAAAGCAGAGAAAAAGGTCTGAGAAGAAAACAGAGAAAAAGGCCTGAGGGGAAAATAGAGAAAAGTAGAGAAAGAGGCCTGAGAGGAAAGCAGAGAAAAAGGCCTGGGAGGAAAGCAGAGAAAAAGGCCTGAGAGGAAAGCAGAGAAAAAGGTCTGAGAAGAAAACAGAGAAAAAGGCCTGAGGGGAAAATAGAGAAAAGTAGAGAAAGAGGCCTGAGAGGAAAGCAGAGAAAAAGGCCTGGGAGGAAAGCAGAGAAAAAGGCCTGAGAGGAAAGCAGAGAAAAAGGTCTGAGAAGAAAACAGAGAAAAAGGCCTGAGGGGAAAATAGAGAAAAGTAGAGAAAGAGGCCTGGGAGGAAAGCAGAGAAAAAGGCCTGGGAGGAAAGCAGAGAAAGAGACCTGAGGGGGAAAGCAGAGAAAGAGACCTGAGGGGGAAAGTAGAGAAAGAGGCCTGAGAGGAAAGCAGAGAAAAAGGTCTGAGAAGAAAACAGAGCAAAAGGCCTGAGGGGAAAACAGAGAAAAGTAAAGAAAGAGGCCTGAGGGAAAAAGAGAGAAAGAGGCCTGAGAGGAAAGCAGAGAAAAAGGCCTGAGAGGAAAACAGAGAAAAGTAGAGAAAGAGGCCTGAGAGGAAAGCAGAGAAAAAGGTCTGAGAAGAAAACAGAGAAAAAGGCCTGAGGGGAAAATAGAGAAAAGTAGAGAAAGAGGCCTGAGAGGAAAGCAGAGAAAAAGGCCTGGGAGGAAAGCAGAGAAAAAGGCCTGAGAGGAAAGCAGAGAAAAAGGTCTGAGAAGAAAACAGAGAAAAAGGCCTGAGGGGAAAATAGAGAAAAGTAGAGAAAGAGGCCTGAGAGGAAAGCAGAGAAAGAGGCCTGAGGGGAAAGTAGAGAAAGAGGCCTGAGAGGAAAGCAGAGAAAAAGGTCTGAGAAGAAAACAGAGAAAAAGGCCTGAGGGGAAAATAGAGAAAAGTAGAGAAAGAGGCCTGAGAGGAAAGCAGAGAAAAAGGCCTGGGAGGAAAGCAGAGAAAAAGGCCTGAGAGGAAAGCAGAGAAAAAGGTCTGAGAAGAAAACAGAGAAAAAGGCCTGAGGGGAAAATAGAGAAAAGTAGAGAAAGAGGCCTGAGAGGAAAGCAGAGAAAAAGGCCTGGGAGGAAAGCAGAGAAAAAGGCCTGAGAGGAAAGCAGAGAAAAAGGTCTGAGAAGAAAACAGAGAAAAAGGCCTGAGGGGAAAATAGAGAAAAGTAGAGAAAGAGGCCTGGGAGGAAAGCAGAGAAAAAGGCCTGGGAGGAAAGCAGAGAAAGAGACCTGAGGGGGAAAGCAGAGAAAGAGACCTGAGGGGGAAAGTAGAGAAAGAGGCCTGAGAGGAAAGCAGAGAAAAAGGTCTGAGAAGAAAACAGAGCAAAAGGCCTGAGGGGAAAACAGAGAAAAGTAAAGAAAGAGGCCTGAGGGAAAAAGAGAGAAAGAGGCCTGAGAGGAAAGCAGAGAAAAAGGCCTGAGAGGAAAACAGAGAAAAGTAGAGAAAGAGGCCTGAGAAGAAAGCAGAGAAAAGGGCCTGGGAGGAAAGCAGAGAAAGATAAATATTCTTCTTTGTTGGTGCTCTTCTTAACTGATTTCTCTGTCTGAAGGATTAGCATTCTTTCAGCCACCCAGTGGTTTAAGCAGATTTTAATTTTTCTCTCCTTTTGCCCTTATAACTTTGACATAGCTTCCCAAGTGTAGTTATAATAAACGAACAATATACAAAAAATACACCTTTCTCAATAAAGATTTAGATTAGTGAGTTTGAGACTGACTCCAGTGTTCAGCTTCAAATTATCGGGGGAGAGGGGGCAGGAAATAGAAAGATGATAGATAGATGACAGATTGAGAGAGAGAGAAGTAGGTAAAGAAATGTTTTTTATTTAGCAGCTCTTAATTCAATATTTACTCACTGATTTATCATTGTCTCACTTCCCTCTCCATTTTGAAGTGTGGCTTGTGGCTGGTACAGATACCCAGAGGAAAAAAGATACAATTGTGATGCAAACCCAGAGATCTGAAAGGAATTAAAATGGCAGGATTTGAAAATAAAATTCAGAATGCTTCAAGGCCAGTGCACAACATCATAAAGAAGTATTGGTTCCCACTGCAAGAACTGCTCACTATTGCTTACTGGGCCTTTTTTGGCTCTGTTGATCTTCTCACTTACTACTGTTAGGTATGAGACATTCAGGAATTTAAAAAAGGAATGGCTTCCATAATGTACATCTCTGTTTAACAAATATGGGAGCTTAGGTCAGTCTTATAATACTGTAGAGGACTCATAGAAATCACATTCCTCCCCCAAACAATCTTTTTAAAATGAATTACAAAAAGAGCCAAATCTCACAATATTAAATCTCCCAAGGTATCCTATGATATTTGGAGAAAATTTCATTCCTTTTAAAATCACCTATTAACGATGTTGTGCTTACAGAACTATATGAACCTTACAGTGCAAGTCACAACTAGAAAATATTGCTGTCTCCCCAAGAAGCATGTTTAATTCTATCAAGAGTTTAATGCTAGGATATTGATATTAATTAAACCGTTAATATTTTCTGTCATTAAAATGGTAATCACCAAACACATTTAGAGTGATTTTAAGTGGAGTTCTGCATTGAAGGGGAAGTCACAAGGAAACCTGGTGAAATTTGGAAAGGGAAAGAAACAGAAACCAATTCCAAATAGAAACTATTAACCTAATATACCCTGAGAAAGTTGGGATTTCTATTTACTGTCTATATTTTCCAGGATTACTAGAATTTTGTTAGTCGCTCCAATGTGATTTCATTGTTATAACTGATCACCACTGATGATGTGAGGACAGTCAGAAGAGCCAGGTCCTGGTCCTCCTTAGTGACAAAAGTTGGAGGACTTTGGCCCAGTCAGTCCTTCCTGACCCCAACCAGCCATGAGCCTCCTCACTGCACTATGCACAGCTCTTCCCTCAGAGCGAGGTGAGCACCAGGCAAAAACTCTGTAACCGTGAGACAAAGGCTAAACAAAACAACCCCCATCATCTTGGGCTAGTTCCCTCTTTGCTCTGAGCCATCATCTGGTAAAGCGGGGACAAAAGGTCCTGCACACTGAAGTCATCTCCAAAACCAGAGCCCTCCGATTCCACCTCAAAGTCACGGATCCGATGGGGCTGATTTCAGGGGGTGCCTTTTCTGCCTCTGGAACACAGCTCAAGCGCTGGGACAGGCGGAAGGGCAGAGGAGGAGCACCAGCAAGGTGGATGGACTCAGTTACAACAGTGGTGGGTGCAGCCTTGGAGAACCTAAAAGGGTCAGGTTGGGAAGGGATCTTCCTGAGGAAGTTCATGAAGATCTGAGATCCACTAGATTCAATCAACACTCTGCCTTCAACCTCTGGTAGGCTTCGAGCAAAAGGTGGGACGGATCCTGACAAATCTCTCCCTGATGAGTCATCCCCTCTTTGGCTTCTCTTCTTCTAGCAAGTTGGCAAAGCAAAAGAGGGAAAACGTTCAACCAGCCACAGTTTCATGTCACATCCGAGTTGGGAACCAGGATTGTCTGTGGAAGGAAAAGTGCACGTCAAAAAGCACCTTTTATTTATTCATTGATTTCAGCTATTTCTTGCCTGCCTGCTGTTCAGAGGATTTCAGGCTAATGTGTCATTTAAAGCTGTACCTGAGTGAAGCCTTCGCTTGGCTTCACTCTCTATTTGCAAATTTAACACTGAATTTAAAACATACATTTTTTTTTTTAAAAAAAGTGAACATTTAAAAATTGAGAAGCAAGTTTCTCTCTCTTTTTCTTTTGTTGTTGTTTTATGATATGTTTATTTTAAGCCTATAATAGCATGCAGCAAGGCCAAGATTCTCCCAAAAAAGCTGAGCTGCCTCCACAGGGCCATACATCAGAAGCTAACATTTAAATAATTGCATTAATAATTTGATGTGCTCCTTCATCACTGGCAGCACATATAGTTGATCTTGAAAAGGTTCCCAGAACATTTTAAAACTTTAAATCCAATTACTGAATCTGTTTGTGCTCAGTAAGTTAGGAGGAGTTAAGCTGGTTTGAGGGCAACTTTGATCTACTTCATCCATGTCAGAAGTCAGGTTGCCTAGAAAACAGCCTCTGTCTGTGCAGTGGTTGCTCTGCCTCTCTAAGCCCTTTCCTCAGCTAGCAAAGGACCGTTGGCTCTAAAAGCTGACAAAACAGCTGGGGATGATGGTGTTGGTGTGTAGGAGGAGGGAGGGAGGGGGTGTTGGTGTGTAGGAGAGAAGGAAGGATGTGTTTCCTGTCTGGAAATAATGCAGCCAGAAGTAGCCTAAAAGCAGCTGAAGAAAAGAGCTCCTTTTCTCTAGTAGAAGGACTCAGAAGGAGATACATTCTCAGATATATTCTGGCCACCAAGCACAACTAAAGAGGGTTTATCTACATGGAGTTCCTTGAGAAGGACTTCGTTTCAGACACTGATACTAGGGACCAAGAGAGACTTGGCTGCAGGACAGGAATGTTGTGATGTCATCCAGCTGATGATGTCAGCCTGATGTCACGGAACACGGGGGGGGGGGATCCAACTGCCACCTGGTTCTTCGTTTAACTGTTGCTTGGGTGTAAGTGGAACAAGTTGCTAATTCGACTTTTCCCTTGCTGAGGCTCTGTTGACAAGGGGAGGACTTTGACTTTTCTGTATAAAAATGCCAGTGTCTCATAGCTGCTCTGAGTTAGAAGTGGACTAACTGGCTCATACTTAAAAAAAAAAAAAATCTGGGGGGAGGGAGGATTGGAGGGTTGAGAAAGTACTCCCTAAAAGGTTTCATTTTGAAGACCTCATGGGCTGTCTAAATGTCTACAGCCTTTTTTAACTCGCTTTAGGCAGAAGACTATTCTACCTTTTGTAAGTGCCTCAGTTGCCTTTCCCAGAGTACTGGCTGGCTTAAGGACCTGGGGACGGTTCTTTTAGACTCCCATCTGCCTCTGGGTCCTCTGTTGTTTAGGATTTGCAGAGGGATCCCTACCAGCTTGTAGGAGATCCTTGCCTTTATTTCATGTTCATGTTTAAATGTTTTATTCATTTTCATTTTCAATTTTGTACATTCACTTATATACTGAATATTTGCAATAATAATAATATAATAATAAAAAAAAGAAAAACCCCAACCTAAACACAACTCATCATAAACCCAACCTATCGCTTTCATACACCCCTTCTTCTCCCCCTCCAACTTTCCTTTCTCCCCCCAACGATCACCCCTCTTACTTCCCTTTCCCCTCCTATCTTCCTTTCTCGCCTTCCTCACCCTCCTTCCCCTCTCATCCTCCTTACATTCCCCTCTTCCTCCCTCCTTACTTCTCCCTCTTCCTTTCCTCTACTTCTCACTTTGGTGCATTTCTCTATTCCTTAATCTATTCAGTTACTAAAAATTACGCTAAAAAGAAAAAAGAAGAAAAAAAAATAAAAAGAAAAAAAAAGAGAAAAATAAAAAGAAAAGATAAGGAACAACAGTATACAAGTGTATTCTTCTTATTCTATATATTGAAACTATATGTCCACCCACCCACCCACCCCCAATGAACCCCCCTTTATTTTCTTTTTCCTTCTTTCTTCCCTTAGGTTTCCTCTCCTTTATTTCCTCTTTGTGATTTCAGTGGAGACGATCTCATTTGGCAAGGTGAGCTGTTTTATTTTATTGAATTGTTGCTTATAATTTATATAAAAAGTGGATGGATGGATCGATGGATCGATGGATCGATTGATCGATCAAATAAGGTTTAATTAACTTTTGGAAAACTGTAACAATCAACTACATTAACAGGAAAACAATGTTTTATCTTTTTTCCCAGGCATTCTTTTGTTTCAATAAGTTACTATGGGTAACATTGAATTCTACCATATTCCAGCTATCCACTGAAGGTAGGTGTGAAAAATTAGTTTCAAACATCTTAATTATTTTTATTCCCTTACTTCTTCATTCGTAGCTGCCTCAAATATGTGACTTTGGGCAGCTTACAACAATTAAAAACAATATAAAAACAGATTAAACTATTAGAAAGTTTTAAAAAACACAAAAATCATGTAAGAGAATCTTCAATATAAAAAGCAGCCCAAAACATCAATATTCTTCATTTTTTGTTTGGTTTTATATAGCCACTTATCTCAAATACTACATTTCTTCCACATACTTCTAAAACATATATTCGGGATATACAATTCTAAATTTCCTGGGTGAAGAATGATTAACTTTGCCACCCAGAAACCTGCCTTTTTACTCATTTTGGCCCAATAAACCTATTTTATAGCATTATACTTTTGATAGTGTCAGTATTTGGAACCAAATTTTATTGGAGTAGAGAGGGCAGCAATTAATTTATAATCTGTCACAACTAATATTTATGATCTAAAACTAGTTTTTTGTATTGTGACTTGTGAATAATCATCTCATCATTTGCCTTGCATAAGAGTACACAAAGTATACCTTCAGAGATATATGGATTTATTCAGAGATATATAGAGATATTCAGAGATATATAGAATGTAATTCCATTGTAAGAGTTTCTGAGTCAGGCTTACTTTGAAATCTATGTGACCCTTAGATGAATGATTCTTGTTCATTGCAGTCTTTCATTCCTTCTGACAGATAGTCTTCAGGGAGCGGCCTCTTTGGATGAGCTCCTTCAAGGTTTGAGACGTTTGGCCTATGAAGTGTATGAAGAGCAGGTACTAAATCGGTTGAATGAAATAATGACCTTGTTATTGTTAAAGTCCTGATAGAATCCATGAATAGAAACTTTGCTTGGGGAATTCTGAAAAATATGAGTATAAAAGCCCAGTCCAACTCAATACCATTGAAAAAAAAATTCAAGAAAAAACCAGCGTATCAGAATTCTCTAATAAACTGAAAGACAAAAAGAATAAGTATAAAAAAATCAAAAGAAGGACACATAACTAAGGTGGAATACAAATTAAAATAAGCAAGAAAATGGAAAGAGAACACCTGTCTGCTCTGGATGAGTTCAAATCACCAAGACCAGAGGGATGACATCCCAGAGCTCAGAAGGAGCTGTCAGATGTGATCTCAGAAACCCTGAGCCAGTTTCTGGGCCTTATCTAACCGTGACCCGTCAAAACCGCGCTCGACTAAGCCGCGCCCGATTAAACCGCGTCGCTGTCAACAGGGCGACAACAGCCAGCGTGGAGAAAGAAGGGCGCTTTAAATAGTGCTTTGAAAGCAAGCCGATTCAACTTAAGGTAAGGGTTAGGTTTAGGGTTAGCTTTAAGGTTAGGTTAAGGGTTAGGGTTAGGGTTAGGGTTAGGTTAAGGGTTAGGGTTAGGTTTAGGGTTAGGTGAAGGGTTAGGATTAGGTTTAGGGTTAGGTTAAGGGTTAGGTTTAGGATTAGGTTTAGGGGGGTTAGGTTTAGGTTTAGGGGTTAATTTTAGGTTTAGGTTTACAGCGTGCTTCTGTCTCCGCGCTGTTGTCGCCCTGTTGATGATGTCAGCGGCGCAGTTTAGTCGGGCACGGTTTAGTCGAGCACGGTTTTGTGGTGGAACCCTATCTAACAAAATGATAGGGCCCAAAATTTAGTGGCGAGAAAAGTAATGTTCCACAAGAAAAACTAAATGTACAAGTACAGTTTAGTTGAAACTTGGCTCAATAGCATTAACTCTGAGAACAATCTTGGGGTCCTAGTGAACAATCACTTAAATATGAGCCAGTTGTGTGTGGCAGCAGCCGAAAAAAACAGTACAATTCTAGGCTGCATTAACAGGGCTGTAGAATCAAGATCACATATTAGTGCCACTTTATAAAGCTTTAGAAAGGCCACACTTGAAGAACTCCATCCAGTTTGGGTCAGCATAATATAAAAAAAGATGTTGAGACTCTGGAAAGAGTGCAGAGAAGAGCAACAAAGATGATGAGGGGCTTGGAGGCTAATATATGAACAATGGTTGCAGGAACTGGGTATGTCTAGTCTAGTGAAAAGAAAGACTAGGAGTGACATGAGAGCAGCGTTCCGATATGTGAGGGCTTACTACAGAGAAGAAGGGGTCAACCTATTCTCCAAAGCAGCTGAAGGTAGAAAAAGAAAGGCCTCCTTACAGCCCTGAGCCCCACTTAATGACCTGCATGTTCATTTACATCAGGGAGAGCGGAGGGTGGTCATTAGGTTTGACACTTTACTTAACAGTCATCAGAACCTGTGAGCAGTCTCTGTTACAGTGGCAGATCAAGGACTGCCAGCATGTTTTATGATTATCATTGAAATGATTAAAATGTAAGAGATTATTTATTGATGAAAATTCCTCCTCCCCCTCTCGCCTCGTTGGGCTCCTGTTCTTTTTTGGCTGCTGAAACATTTCCACCCAGTGGTGATTTGGTGCCTACTTCAACTCTCTTCTACTCCCCCGTCCCCTGGGGTGACTGTCTCATTACATGGATATTTCTGAATGCATTCAACACAATCCATCTATGCCATACTCATGAAACAGACTTGCTGATAAGAATTGATGCGACTGAGTTGCTGATTAATAGGGGTTCCCATAACCTGCCTGTGTATGTTTGTCTGCCACCAGTCCCCCTGTTTTGGATACCCCGTTTCTTCATTAGTGTTGTGCAAGAAATAAACAAGAGGATTCTAGTTTTCTTAGGAAAATGTTGGTGTTCCTAAGGGCAAAACATTGAGGTACATGTTTACAATCATTAACTATGTAGCACCAGGTTTGTGCTTTAAATTCCTGGAACTTAATCTAATCAGTGTGAACTGAGCAGTAAATGAGGTTGCCCATTGTATCTTCCTACATACAATAACACTGCTGTAAATCATATTTTATATCATTGCTTCCTACATCCTGGGACTGAAATTAGGCTAAGAGCTTGGCTCAAGAGTCCCCTTGAGAAACTCACCCATAGGGAAACCACCAGGTCAAAGGAAATTCTATTAATCTGGATCTGGAAGTCCAGTAGGGAAGGCTGCCTCTCAAACTATTGCTTGTAATTTATATAGTTTTCTTTTATAGTTTTCTATAATTGTAAGTATTTTTTTTTTTTTTTGGGTAAATCATAACAAGTTATTTACCCCTGACGTGTCTAGAAAAAGGAATTCTCTCCACTTTTCCTAGGCCTCGGGGAACTGGCTGATGTCGCCTGACCTCGCCTTGCATGACAGAGCAATCCGGTCCCTGAGCCAGCTGTTTCAAATCTATAAAAGACAGATCCCATCTGAGATGAGTTTGTTGAGGAAGCAGCCTTTTTTACCCCTGAATGAGATGGGCTTTCTGTTGGGTTCCAGAAGGTCAGCCTTGCATTCACCCTGGGCCTCTTATTCCACAGAAGCCGACCATCAAAAACGAGGGACACTAGATCGGCCTGTTGGTCCCTTTCTGTGTCCATACAGAATCTGCCTTTCGGTACTGGGACCAAACTGCCACCTCTTGGCTTCTGAATCTGAAATTCCCAGTTCTAGTAACAGATAGGTTTCCCTCAGTGACTTATGGCCATTTTTGCACTCTTATGACCGTTGCAGCATCTCCCTGGTCCCGGGATTTACATTTGGAGGCTGGACAACTGACTCCCATTTACGACCGTTGCAATGTCCCGACGTCACGTGATTCCCTTTTGCGACCTTCTGACATACAAAGTCAGTGGGGAAGCCAGATTCACTTCACAAGTGTGTTACCAATTGAACAAGTACAGTGATTCACTTCAGAAACATGGAAGAAAAGTCGTAAAATGGGGCGAAACTCCCTTAACAAATTTCTCACTTAGTAACATCAACGTTGGGCTCCATTGTGGTCCTACATTGAGGACTACCTGTCCATATTTAATATGACCAAACTAAGGATTTCCCTGAGATCAGCTCAGCTAAGTAGCTCCAACATCGTGAATTTCCCTTGTAGAGATCTGTGCAAACGAGGCTGAAGTTGAGGGAGGACCAGCAGGGCAAATGCCCCTAAATACTGGCCAAGAAGTATGGTTAGGCAAGGCAACTTTGTCAAGATTGGGTGTGCAGGTGGAGGTGTTTACGTGAAGATGAATATGTGGAATTAAAAATCTTCCAATGCCATTGTCCCCACAAATCTGCTCTATCTTGACAAGCTTTTCTGAGTAAATTTGCCGCAACTTCTTTCAGAGTTCAGATTGTTCGCAACGCGTCTTTTTCTATATGCGTGATCATCTCTATCCATATAACGGAACTTTGGGGAAAAAACATTTTTGTTGGAAAACTACTGAATATTTGGCAAATAATTTAATCCAGAATGTACAACACCTTTGTTTTATTGTTCCACAGAATTATCCAATACTGAACTGGCAAATATGGGCATAGATGAGAAGCAGCATTGGGACAACAGCACCATTTTCAAAACCGCCATGGTGAGGAACAATGATCTTTTCAAAATCTTCATAGAGCAACAATGTTTGCCTTGGTCTTAGTTTGCGATATAAAAACCAATTCGATTTCACAGGAACTCAATTTGAAAATCATCAAACTGAATGTGGGCCAATTCAGAAACACTTTTAAACACATGAAATGTTCCAACTTTGATTACATATCCTAGGAAATCATCAAAGAGTTCTAATGAATTAATATACTATTAAATAGAATGAAGTGAGTTGTGTCAAAATATACTTGCATTTTTTTAGAGAAAAGGGAAGCTTAACTTATTTAGTTAATCAATTTATATGACTGCCACACTCACAATCATGCTAGACTCCGATAACAGATTTAAGGCTATTACAGAATAACAGAGTTGGAAGGGACCTTGGAGGTCCTCTAGTTCAGTGTTTTTCAACCTTTTTTGTGCAAAGGCACACTTTTTTTCATGAAAAAAATCCCGAGGCACACCACCATTAGAAAATGTTAAAAAAAATTAACTCTGTGCCTATAGTGACTATATATAAAGTAATTTTCCCACGGCACACCTTACACTATGTCACGGCACACTAGTGTGCCGCGGCACAGTGGTTGAAAAACACTGCTCTAGTTCAACCTATACCAGTGATGGCGAACCTATGGCTCATTGCCCAGCTCAGCTCCACCACACATGTGCATGCGCCTTCTGCCAGCCAGCTGATTTTCGGGTCTCTGCCACTCATGGGGGAGATGTGCATTCATGTGCCGGGGGATGTGGATATAGCGCGTGGGGAGACCTGCTAGGCCCAAAATGGGCCACAGAGAGTCAGGTGAGCCCCCTCGCCGGTCCGTTTTTGGTCCCAGGAGTCTTCAGGGAGGCCTCCTGAATCTGCATGCATTCATGTGGGAGTGCATTCACACTCTACATTCTTATTTGCCCCACTAAACCCAGAGATTTCTGGTCGGTTTTCTGTTTAATAACATATTACTTTACTTTCCCCTCACAGATGATTATGAAATCCCTTCTGCCAAAAGAACTTCTAGCCTTCATACAGGTCTCTTTGGCAACAAAACTGCAGGAGGAGATCTGGTCTGAGGCTGTGGGGGCTGTTGTGAAACTTGTTCTGCTCCATCAAGCCAGTTCGCTCTACAACTGGGTAAGATATGCTGACGTTAATTAGCCCATCACAAAAGGGTGAAGACTGTCTTGAACTTTCTCATGAGTCATGCTTTCTAATGAGTTTTCTCTCCAATGTTTTATCTCTTTAGCTCGGGCGGACTTTGCAGAACATGTTTCACATTCTGAGAAGCAGTGAGGATGAAAAAGTGAAGAAGGCTGTGAGAGGGTTCATGGCCGCATTGGTATACATGGAACCAAGGAAATCTGTCAGCATACTACTGATGTGTGCCTGCCATGACAACTGGTAAATATAGTAAATAAATACACTTAATACATAATCATAAATACACTTTTCTGAAAGCCAGGAAATATTTGAATAATCAAGGCCTAGAATCCCAAGGGGAATGGTGGTCTAGTAAAGTGGCTTCATTATAATTAAAGCCCTTTGCATGTTAATTTTTTGTTTTAGCTCTGTTTGATAGTGGTTAATGGCTCAGTATTAATACTATAACTGTTTTATGTATTTTTAAAAAATAGTTTTAGCTTTGTTGAATGGTGCCCAGAGTAATCTTTGAAAAATTAAAAACAATCAAGTACTAATAAATAATTTACTGATACAATGTGTCATCATCATTCTCATCCTTGAGAATGAATTTCCCCAATTTTTCTGGGTCACTGTCATTAACCCCTATCTGTAAAATAGCAAAAGATTAAATATAATCTTTGCTTTAAAAAAAAAAAAACCTGGGATTAAATTCCAATTTGGAAAAGGGAGAGTCAGAGGTGAAAGGAACGGAAGGGAAGTCACAAGGATGGTAATTCAGCTTCTTGCTGAAGATAAACCAGTTGAGAAGCTATTAGTAAATAACTTGATTTCCTAAATAAACGATTCTTTATTTTCCCCTCTAGTGAAATCTGAACCCTCTGGAGCTGCTTGGCTGCCGATGCCTCCCACCATCCCAAAGTCCTCCCTTGCCTGCTGAGCAAGGTTCCCCCCCCCCCCCCCCACACACAAATGGAGGAACTGGGAAAGGGCACAGCTTTTCATCTGCCCAATTAGGTAGGTTGTCTGTCTGAAGAATCTCTCCGCTTCCCATTTCAGGGGTGATTTTGGTAGAAGAGGCTAGAAGCCCAACTCCCTTTCTTTCTCTCTCTCCCAACAGCTGTGAGCCACGCTTTGGGATTTTATCGCACTCCTTAAAAGCGAGGAACTCATAAAAGGGAAACTTGAAAGTCTTCTCTTATATTGGTTATTTTATATTCCTGAGGCCAACAGAGAATGCTCAACAATTGGGTGTCTGGACAGCAACACCAACTGTAGTCCCTGCAGGTAATTCAGATTCCCCCCCACCCCCAACAATAATAACAGCCCTGTTTAAGCATTAAACTGAAGGATGTTAGCATTGAGGTAAGATATGAGATTCAGAGGTGGGTTGTTCCCAGTTTGGATCAGAGCGGCTGAACCAGTAGCGGCAGCGGGAGACTCCACCCACCTATCTGGACGCTTCTGTGCACTACCACTGGTGAAATTGTATATGCTGAGCCTCTTTCTGATGCACAAGCCTAGGGAAAGGGCAAGGCAGGGCAAGGTAGACGTTTTGCATCTGGTATCATTCTAGGATTTGGGAGAGGGATGGGGGTCTAGCTATAATCATCCAGAAGATTGTGGTGGATTCCAGGGACAGGGAGATATAGGGCCCCGTTTGTGAAGCTGGGCCATATGGATCCCAGGATCACCGGCTATAAACTTCTCTAGCAGCCTCCCTGCTCCATCATCTGATGCATGGAACTAGAATCAGCCCACTGACCAACTCTACCGTATCATGTTTGTTTGCAGTGTGGCAGTCGAGGCCCTGAAAAACATCTTGTGAATAGGCAAGACAGACTGCCACATTTTGGAGGCCATCAACAAAGAGCACAGCTGGGACATGCTGAGTGATCCTGAGGAGCAGCATAAAGGATTTGTCTCCCTGGGAAGGTAAAGTACAGAATTCTCTTTTAGGCTTGAAAAGACGGTGTTCAACTAGTCCAGATGGAAGGAGATCTTCTACTCCTAATATGCACAATTTCTCCTTTTCAGAGCGATGAGGATGTGCGCCATGGATGGATTTCCTGGGAGGCTGATTCCTCATATATTTCCATATCTGTTTAGGCTGCAAGGAAGGATTATGCTGCATTTTTTGCAGAGGTACGTTTTTCACAAATAGATGAATACATTTTATTCAATTTTCTTCTTTCAAGACCCAAGAAAAGAGGGAGGGGAACGCAGGAAAGGGGAATGTCTGTAAAGATTCTCAGTCATCCAGGTTGTAGTTGTCCCAAAGGTCCCAAAGGACAACCATGACCCGGATGACTAAGAATCTCTACTGACTTCTCACTATGCAATTTGGGATGAACAGCCTTTGAATGCTGCAGGAGTAGGAATGGATCTCCAGAGGAAAGATTGCAGATTATAGGAACACTACTCAGGTGACCCTGAGGACACCGATGAACCTCCAAGTGTTTCAATGACCCTCTGAAACAGGGGTGTCAAACTTTACTGTCGGTCTTAACTTTCAGTGGTTGCTTCCGTAGAGTGCAACTTATCCTCTGTTCTTCTGTTCAGTTTATAGGAAGGAACTTCAAGAACAAAGATCGCACATTTATAGAAAAAGTCTTTTATGCGCTGAGGGTCCTTATGAATAACAACCACGTAATCCAAACCTACGCCATCCGAGGAATCAGCAATGCAGCACTGAATCTCCCCCGGAAGGTAAGCTTGGACAGAACGTATGATGTATAGTAACTTCTTGAATGAATTTGGTTTTAGGTTTCATATTTTTTATGGCCTCATGCCAAGATTTTATTCATTAGAAATGGTAAAGCAATGAGGCAACTAAAAAAATATTTTATTCCTTTCAGATCAGAAGCTGATTTTGAAGGTTTGCTTGAATTTTCTCAAGGATTCACACCCAGACATCAAGCAACATCTACCAAGCAGATCCTAAATGTTTCTTCAGCTCCTCCTGCATGGGAAATTCCATCCGCATAGCAAGAGGCCATCCAGCCATACCTGGTCATCTCGGCTTCCTCCTGGTAGTCTCATCTTGCTCTGGACCATCTCGGTGTGCTCCCACCTATCTCAAAATGCTCCTGCCTGGTCATCTCGGCTTCCTCCTGCTCGACTCATCTTGCTCTGGACCATTTCTGCGTGCTCCCACCTGCCTCGGCCTGTTTCTGCCTGGTCATCTCAGCTTCATCCTGCTCGTCTCAACTTGCTCTGGACCATCTCGGCATGCTCTCACCTGCCTCGTCCTGCTCCTGCCTAGTCATCTTGGCTTCCTCTTGGTCGTCTCAACTTCCTTTGGACCATCTCGCTGTGCTCCCACCTGCCTCGGCCTATTTCTGACTGGTCATCTTGGCTTCCTCCTGGTCGTCTCATCTTGCTCTGGACCATCTTGGTGTGCTCCCACCTGCCTCGGATTGCTCCTGCCTGCCTTCCTCCCCCTCATCTCATCTTGCTTTTGACCAAGTTCACCTCCTACAGACTGAGTCAGTTTTCTCCTGCCTGCTCATCTCGGCCTGTTCTAGTATCACTTGGCATGCTCCTGCCTGACTCGTCCTGCTCCTGACTTCTCATCTCTATGATGTCACTCATATCAGGTTTCCACCCCCAGCCATTAACCTCTACCATCTCGATTCCAGTGTTAGAACCCTAGCTGTTTGTGTTGGCCAATGGGACCCAGCATCTTTAGTCCCCACACATTATGTCTCAGTTGAGCTCCTGGTCTTCCCCAACCCACACATAATACTGCAGTTGGGCTGTTGCTCTCTCCCCACAAAAACCTGATTCTGCATTTGGGCTGCTGCTCTTTATATTCAACACCTTATCCTGTAATTGGGCAGGATCAGATGTGGGGTGAGCTCATTTGCAGGATCAGATGTAGGTGAGGTTGCGAAACTGAAGCCCAACTGTAGGATCAGGTGTACGCTACAGTTGGAACAGCAGCCCAACCGCAGGATCAGGTTTGGGGTTGGGTGGGAGCAGCAGCCCAATTGCATGATCAGGTGTGTGATAGAGGGAGAGCAGTAGCCCCACAGAAGGACCATATGTTCAAATGCAGAGTCAGGTATGTGGTGGAGGGGAGAAGCAGCACAACTGCAGTTGTAGTTTAGTTGTAGTTTTATTGAACTTGTATGCAGAATCAGGTTTTGTGTTAGGGTTAGGGTGGGTAATCCTTTTTGTCTACAATTACACCCATTAGTCTTGGCCTGTACCTGCTCGAATTAGAACGCTGCTCCACCCAACGCCACATCTGATCATGCAGTTTGGATGCTGCTCCATCCTACCCATTATACGATCCTCCAGTTCCTGCTTTGGGTCCATGACTGCTTCTCCTCCAACCCTTTGCCACTCCTTTTCTGCCCCCAGGTTTCCGCCCCCACCCATTAACTTCTACCCTCTGGCCTCCGGTGTTAGGACCCTAGCTCTTTGTGCTGGCAAATGAGACCCTGCCTCTTTAGTCCCAGGCCCTTCCTCACGGGCTTTTGGGAAAAACACGGTAAACCCTGGGCTTTTGGGCTCAGGTGACAGTTCACCACCGAGAAAGGGAAGGGCGAAAGCGAGAGAGAGAGAGAAGGGAAGGAGGGAGAGAGAAAGTGTTACGTATGGAGTTTCCTCTCTGGGGGTTTGTTTCTCCGCCCAGTTGCCTTGGGTCTGAGCTAGAAAATCCTTTGCATCCTCCCCCCCCCCCCAAAAAAAAAAAAAAAAAAAAAAACACAACAGACACAATTCCTCAGACTCCTTCTCTTACTTTTACGCCAAAGCTCTTAATATTGTAATTACTTTAGTCTCATAATCTAACCACATTGTAAAACTCAGTCATATACCCTAACATAGACAGTTTCCTTTCTGGCAGTGTTTATCTGTTGATTGGGCTATTAACAGCTCAAAAGGTGTTAGGATTGCTCTGGTAGTTTGAGTTACTTGCCAATTCCTGGAGGGAATGGGGATGGCATTTAAAAGGCCCCATGAAGGATCCAGGTCCTAATGCAGGAAGGATACAACTGACTGCAGGCACATGCTTTCGCGGAGACACATGTGCCACAAATGCCCAACAACCAAATGCTCCAAAGGAAAACACCTTTACAGCAACACAACACATATACATATTTCAATAGAACAAATTCCTATAACATAAGTTTCTACTTCATGTGATAATACTTTTTATTTATTACCCTTTCCATCATTTCTCTCCCTTTTTCTTAAAACAATAGAATTCTTTCTATCCTGATGAATGAGGGGTGCATATTTAGCAGGGATAATTTGGAGGACCATGATATTTGCAGGCTTATTATGAGGGGTGGCAGGCATGGAGGATGCAACAACTACCATCCCAAAAAGCCAGCAAAGTGGGTTGCAAACAAACAAACAAACAAAATATCAGTGCAGCACCTTGACTCATAAGCATTTAAAAATGCACTCAGGTGTAAAGGAGGGAGGGAAGAAGAACACTTCAAAAAACAACAACAACAACAAAGTGCTCTATCCTATGTCACTGTTTGTTTCTTTGTCTCTGATAGCTGCCTTTGGAGAATTTGCTTCCATCTGAATGGAATCTGTTATTTTGGAGTGTTGACTCAAAGTACCACTTTTTGGATTGCTTTTTTATTTTTTGAAGCTCAGCGTGCTCCCACCTGCCTCGGCCTGCTCCTGCCTGGTAATCACAGCTTCCTCCTGGTCATCTCATCTTATCCTGGACCATCTCGGCATGCTCCCACCTGCCTCGGCTTCTTCTGCCTGGCCATCGCGGCTTCCTCCTGGTCATCTCATCTTGCTCTGGACCATCTCGGCTTGCTCCCACCTGTCTCGGCCTTATCCTGCCTGGTCGTCTCGGCTTCCTCCCCCAGCCAGTAACTTCTACCCTCTCGCCTCCGCTGTTAGGACCCTAGCTGTTCGTGCCGGCCAATGAGACCTTGCCTCTTAGTCCCAGGACCTTCCTCACGGGCTTTTGGGAGAAACACTGTTCACCCTGATTGATTGTGCTATTAACAGCACAAAAGGTGTGAGGATTGCTCTGGTAGCTGCCTTTGGAGAATTTGCTTCCATCTTCCATCTGAATGGAATCTGATATTTTGGAGTGTTGATTCAAAGTGCCTCTTTTTGGATTGCTTGTTTTATTTTTTGAAGGTCGGCCTGCTCCTTCCGGCTCACCTCAGCTTCCTCCTGGTCTTCTCATCTTGCTCTGGACCATCTTGGCGTGCTGCCACCTGCCTCGGCCTGTTCCTGCCTGCCTTCCTGCTCCTGGTCTCATCTTGATTTTGACCTGGTTCCAATGCTACGGACTGTCTCAGCCTTCTCCTGTCTGCTCATCTTGACTTGGTCCTGCTCATCTTGGCCTGCTCTAATACAACTTTCCCTGTTCCCTCCTGGCTCCTGGTTTCTTGCTTCTAGTCACTCATTTCGGCTTGCACCCGTTCATCTCATCCTGATTCCCACCACCCTATTCGTCTCTGCCTGTTCCCCCTTGTCTCTTCTTACTCCCGCTCATCTGCATTCTTCTACTCGCCAGAATGGGACTGTTCTCGTTCCCTTCACCACCCCTTTTGTGTCCCTAGGTTTCCACCCCCAGCCATTAACATCTACCATCTCGCCTCTGGTGTTCGGACCCTAGCTGTTCATGTCGGCCAATGGGACCCAGCATCTTTAGTTCCAGGCCCTTCCTCACGGACTTTTGGGAGAAACACTGTTCACGCTGGGCTTTTGGGCTCAGGTGACAGTTCACCGCCAACCAATCAGAGGAAAATGAGGTAGAAAGAGAGGGAGAGGGAGGGAGAAAGTGTTACGTATGGAGTTTCCTCTCGGGGGTTTGTTTGTCTGCCCAGTTGCCACGGGTCCAAGCTAGAAAATACTTTACATCCCCCCCCCCCCCAAATATACAATGGCCACAGGAAAATTAAAATCATTCCTTTCTACTTGTCACAATTCCTCACACTCCTCTTATTTTACACCAAAGCTTTTACTATTATAATTACTTTAGTAATATAATCTAACTGCATTGTAAAACTCATTCATATACCCTAACATAGACAGATTCCTTTCAGGCAGTGTTTCCCTTTGGTTATTCCTGATTGGACTATTAACAGCAGAAAAGGTGTGAGGATTGCTCTGGTAGTTTGAGCTACATGCCAATTCCTGGAGGGAATGGGAAGGGGTTTTAAAAGGACCCATGAAGGATCCAGATCCCAATACAGGGAGGATACAACTGCTTTCGCAGAGGCACATATGCCACAAATGCCCAACAATCAAATGTTCCAAAGGAAAACCCCTTTACAGCAGCACAACACATATACATATTACAGTAGAAGAAATTCTTATGTAATAAAAAGTTCATACTTCATGTAATAATACTTATTACTTTTTATTTATTAACATTTTCTGCATTTTCCACTGTTTTTCTCAAATGATAGAATTCTTTCTATCATGATAAATGAGGGGTGCATATTTAGCAGGGATAGTTTGGAGGACCATGATATTTGCAGGCTTATTATGAGCGGTGGCAGGCTCGGAGGATGCAAGGACTGCCATCCCAAAAGGCCAGCAACGTGGGTTGCAAACAAACAGACAAAATCAGTGCAGCACCTTGACTCATAAGCATTTAAAAATGCACTCAGGTGTAAAGGAGGGAGGGAAGAAGAACAGCTTCAAAAAACAACAACAACAAAGTACTCCATCCTATGTCACTGTTTGTTTGTTTGTCTCTGATAGCTGCCTTTGGAGAATTTGCTTCCATCTGAATGGAAGAGGGTGAGTTTGGATAGGCTCAAGAAGTCTTATAGGAAATCTCCTATATCCCTTTTGCTCCAAACCCTGCATTTTCTTACTTCCTCCATGTCCATCCCACATTCTTCGAAAAAAGAGTTGAGCAGGTGTCCAGTAGCCTGACAAACTTCTTTTTTGGGAGAGCCTCCAGGGCTTTCAGTATCAGGTCTGTGACCTGGGGGTGTGGGGGTAATATGCTCACCAAAGGTCTATTGGAAAGAAGAAAAAGAGACCATGCAGAGATGCATCAGGTTTTTTTTTTATTTAAAGACTTTTTATTAAACACACAATAAAACTTTGGGCACAGTTTAACTGTCCTGGCTTTGTCTTTGCCATAGATACTAAAAAATACATTAGATATCATAAACACCTTGCTTATTTACATTTTGTATTTACAAATATAAAAACATCTTCTTTCCATTTTGCTTTCAGTTCTATCTTATCCACTTTCATAACTCTGTTATGATTACATACATAATTCTAATTTGAGTTTTCAAGTCAAACTTTTCCTAACCACTTCCTCTTCTAGTGGAATTTCCCTGTTTTTCCAATTTTGAGCAAAGACAATTCTTGCTACCTTTATAATATGTATAAGTAGGTTACCCCTTTGCTATATTTCTCACTTATAATTCCCAGAAGGAATAATTCTGCTTTAAATTCTAGACATCATGTGGGATGGGTGTCCAAGCTCCCGCCTTTGGATCATGCCATCTCCACTGTTATATTGACTTTTTTGACCATTTCCAGGTCATGAGGAGGACCGAAAGGAAGGTCAACAAGAACTAAAACATATTTTAGCCATTTTCGATATGTTTTCGATGCCATAAAATATGGCCGGCCCCGAAATTAAAACAAAAATTATTTTTCCCATTTCTCATTATTCCCCTTCTTATTTTGGGGCCTTTTCTCTTTCTTCTCTTTAGCTTTGTGGGGAGAAAAAAACCACAATGTTAGATTTTGGCCTTTGGAACTTTTGAACATCCTTCCTCTGGAGGCTGGTTTAGCAGCTCCAAGAGAAGAAAACATTTGTAGGTTGACATGAGGGGTCCTTGGTTCTCTCTGAGCTTGGTTGTTTTCTTGCAGATGTTTCATGACCCAACTAGGTAATGTCATCAGTGCTGGAACGGATTAGTGTAGGCAGAGAGGAGAAGGAGGAGCAGGAGTAGGAGGACTGTGAAGCCCTTGGTGCTCTGAGCTTGGCTCTCAACTAGGTAACGTTATCAGTGCTACAAGGGAGTGGCTTCACAGTGTGAAGAAGGGGAGAATGAGAAAGGATGGAAGAAGGAAGAGGGTGGTGGGAGGAGGTTTATGGGAGGATGAGGAGGACTGTGAAGCCCCTTGGTGTTATCTGAGCTTGGTTCTTTTCCTGCAGATGTTTCATGATCCAACTGGGGAACTGATTCAATACCAGAAGGGAGTGATGTTTGCTCTCTGTTTATACACCGTAGCTTCTCCTGAATAAGCAGGGAGCAAAGCAAACCTCACATTCACCAGCACTGATGAAGTTACCTAATTGGGTCATGAAATGCTTGCAAGGAAAGAGCTGAGCTTAGGGAAAACCAGGGAAGCACCACCGAGGCAGCCCTTGTTTCTGCAACCTCTCCACGGTGGACCTCCGAGCCCACCGCGACACACACCAACCTTTTTATGAAGAAAGTCCAGGATCTCTAATATTTCTCTCTCGTCCATCAAGTCCAAAATTTCTTTGACAGATTGGCCTCCTAGTGGCTTCTTGCTCTGCCACAAATTTCGGAAGCCTTTGTTGGAGAGTTCTGAGAAGAAGAGACAGACGGAGATGGGTGGGCAATTCAATGGGACAAAGCGAAGAGAAAAAAAGGATGCATAGGGGATGACCACGTGGAGCCCGAGGGAGGGGTCAAACATGTCATAAGTTTAAGAGTTCCTTTGTGCCCACAAGAGATCTAAGTCCAGCCCACCGTCAATGTGTTTCTTATCTCTCGTGTATTTCCCTTACCCAATGGGACAACTCTCCCCAGGACAATTCAACCATTTAATTTAATTATTTAAAATATTTTTTTACAAATCATTTTATCATTTACGCTTCACTCGATTCCTCCTTTTGCGTTCTTTCTTTCATGATTCTTGTCTACCATTTCTTTGATATTAGCGTAACTCTTGTCCTGTAACAAGTTGGCCATGGAAAGTTGGCTGTGGCGAGTTGGTCATGGTGAGTTGGCCGCAGCCAATTGTCTTAAACTCTTTCCCTTAATGGCCAGTTGGTCAGATTTTTGTAGCATTTAACAATAGGATTTGGACTTTCTTAGCTTTAGACTTACAGCCCTTTCTAAGCGGTTTACAGAGTCAGCCTATTGCCACCAACAGTCTGGGTCCTCATTCCAGAGAGAGTTTGATTTTTGATTGATTTTGATTTTATTGACATTTGTAGGCCGCCCTTTTCCCTGAGGGGACTCAGGGCGGCTCACATAAAATCAGGGGGGGGGGGGAAGTACAAACAGTAACATAGACACATATAATAAAAGCAATAAGCAATATACATTCATCATTTGGGAGGGGCAACTATCCTTGTCCCCAGGCCTGACGGGCTAGCCAGTTCTTGAGGGCTGTGCAGAAGGCCTGGACGGTGGTGAGGGTACGAATCTCCACGGGGAGTTCGTTCCAAAGGGTCGGGGCTACTACTGAGAAGGCCCTCCTCCTTGTAGTTGCCAGCCGACACTGGCTGGCCGATGGAATACGGAGGAGGCCCAATCTGTGTGATCTAATTGGTCGCAGGGAGGTGATTGGCAGGAGGCGGTCTCTCAAGTATCCAGATCCACTACCATGTAGGGCTTTATGGGTGACTAATAGCACCTTGAAGCGCATCCGGAGATTGACAGGTAGCCAGCGCAGCTCGCGGAGGATAGGTGTTATGTGGGTGAACCGCGGTGCACCCACAATCACTCGCGCGGCCGCGTTCTGTACCAGCTGAAGTCGCCGGATGCTCTTCAAGGGCAGCCCCATGTAGAGCACATTGCAGTATTCCAGCCTGGAGGTCACAAGGGCCCGAGTGACTGTTGTGAGTGCCTCCCGATTCAGGTAGGGTCGCAACTGGCGCACCAGGCGAACCTGGGCGAATGCCCCCCTAGCCACAGCCGTCAGGTGGTGGTCAAACGATAGCTGTGGATCTAGGAGGACTCCCAAGTTGCGAACCCTCTCTGAGGGGTATAAAATTTGACCCCCCAGCCTGAGTGATGGAATATTGGTGGAATCTTTGGGAGGGAAACACAACAGCCACTCGGTCTTTTCTGGGTTGAGCACAAGCTTGTTAACCCTCATCCAGTCCATAACAGCCTCAAGGCCTCGGTTCATCACGTCTGCCGCTTCATTGAGTTGGCACGGGGCGGACAGATACAACTGGGTATCGTCCGCATATTGATGGTATCTGATCCCGTGCCTGCGGATGATCTCTCCCAGCGGTTTCATGTAGATGTTGAATAGTAGGGGGGATAAGACCGAGCCCTGAGGCACTCCATATGTTAGGGGCCTAGGGGACGATCTCTGCCCCCCCACTAACACCGACTGCGACCTGTCCGAGAGGTAGGAAGAGAACCACCGCAACACGGTGCCTCCCACTCCCACCTCCCGCAGTCGTCGCAGAAGGATACCATGGTCGATGGTATCGAAAGCCGCTGAGAGTTTAATCTTGCAATAAATCTTTACACAATAACAGAGTGGGAAGGGACCATGAAGGTCATCTAGTCCAACCGCCTGCTCAGGACCCTATAACGTTTTAGATAAGCTTCTGTTCTGATTGATTGATTGATTGTGTGGGATGGGCTGATGTGATAGGACAATGCTGTTATTCCATAGGTAGCCCAGCCCCCTAGCGTATATACCTGGATGTAAAGGCAGGACGGCATCTGGAGATCTTCTCCCTTGGGCTAGGTTGCTGCTCTGAGCCCATTCCCTCTCATACAGCCTTGGCAAGTTGTTGCATAGTGATGTGGGAGGGAACACAGGAGCCATGGATAAGCCAGTAGGTGTACTTTATTAGTTACAGAAGAGAGATGACAGCAATTCCAACGGTTCCAACGGTCACCAGAGTATTTATAGGCAGCAATAGCCAATCAGAGTATGCTAGCAACAGCTTCTTCTGTGTCCCAACCAATCAGGGAGCACAGAGCAGTTGCCAGCCCCCTTGAACACGACAGAACACAAATCACAATATATAACACTCCTTCCCCCCAGCTCAGTTGAAGGGGGGAGTTTTTTATCAACTTTAGCAATTCAAAAATAATGAATACAGTAAAAGAACACGCCCAGAAGCATAGTAGTTTCAACTCCTTTTTCAATTAATTTAGTTTCCCCACTCTCCTTACCCCCCAGTGCATATTCACCATTTTATTTCGTTAATTTATTTATTTTTGTTTTAATAATTTTCCCTCATATTCCTTTTTGTTTTAATTCATTTTCAGCATGTTTCGTAACACTGTATCGATGAAAACCGGCTAGACCGGCAGTAAGAAACAAAGTAGCAAGATTGTTTCAGGACGGTAGAAGGCTGTTACAATGTAGCCGAATGTGTATTTGAGCTGCGGCTTGGCTCAGAAGGCTTTGACAACTTGTAAAGGCAGTTCTGCAAGCCGGCAGAGGCTTAAATGACTTCAATTCGACCGGTGTGTCACTCTTGAAGCCACAAAACGGAGCGGAGGCAGTAGGTGAGGGCGAGGGCGTAGAGGGCGAGCCGGCAGTGCGGTTTTGAAGAACGGAGGCCGGTGGTGAGGCAGAGTTCGGCTTTGGCGACGGCTAGTAGAGGCAGCTCTCCTGGAGATTGGCAGGCTGATCTCATGTGTAGGGAGGCGGACTGGCTTTGCAAGCAGGCGGAGTGGCCAGACTACCCAATGACCTCGGGCCCAGACAGTTGGCTAGGAACTGGTTTGGCTGGGCGCATGCTGGCCTCGGTTTCCGCTGTTCACTGCTCATCCTTGGCACCAGTGCAAGTTGGCATAGATGCCGCGGTGGCCACAGCTGCTGCTGCTGGACAGTAGCCTCAGGTAGCCTCTGGACCTCTGCGTAACAGAGGTGGCTGCGACTGGCTTTTTTCTTGATCCAGGCCCTGTGGGAATTGCTTATCCCATCCTCGTCGCCAGTTGTTGCATAGTGATGTGGGAGGGAACACAGGAGCCATGGATAAGCCAGTAGGTGTACTTTATTAGTTACAGAAGAGAGATGACAGCAATTCCAACGGTTCCAACGGTCACCAGAGTATTTATAGGCAGCAATAGCCAATCAGAGTACGCTAGCAACAGCTTCTTCTGTGTCCCAACCAATCAGGGAGCACAGAGCAGTTGCCAGCCCCCTTGAACACGACAGAACACAAATCACAATATATAACAGGCTGATGTGATAGGACAATGCTGTTATTCCATAGGTAGCCCAGCCCCCTAGCGTATATACCTGGATGTAAAGGCAGGACGGCATCTGGAGATCTTCTCCCTTGGGCTAGGTTGCTGCTCTGAGCCCATTCCCTCTCATACAGCCTTGGCAAGGGAACCGACTCTTTCATGCCATGCTTCCTCTCTATTTGAAGAGCCCCTGGAGGGATCCTGACAGTTGTTCTGTGTGCCAAACTGGGCAGCCCCAGTGCTGGAAACAGAATTTTCTTCCTGACCTCCATTGGGGCTGGGGAAGATTTCACAAGCAGAGGAAAGACCTGAGTGGTTCACTGAGTGGCTGAGGATGGGAACTGGAAGGACAGGAACCAGAGGAATGGGCTTTCTGGTTTCACCGCCGCGGGTCATGATTGATCTGTGGATTGGACTCCATCTTTAGAAACTGCAACTTTTTCAGGCTATGGCTCATCTTGCTGTGAAGAGAGATCTCTATATCTGGCAGCAGATCCTATCAATAAAGGAGAATGTTTGTAACTCCAGGTTGAAATGTAGAGTCCTTGGTGTTCCCATCCATCCGTCTGTCTTTGTGTCTCTCATCTCTCATCACTCATCTATCAATCAACATCCATCCATTTATCCATCTACCCACCTATGTATCCCTCAATTTATCCTATCTCTCTCTCTATTGCTTTATCACCTCCTCTCTTCCACTGCGATGTTCTCAAATATGCACCTCCTCTCCTCCACTGTGATGTTCTCGACTGTGCACCGCCTCTCCTCCAATGTGTTCTCCACAATGCACCTCCTCTCCTCCACTGCAATGTTCTCAAATATGCACCTCCTCTCCTCCACTGCGATGTTCTCCACTCCTCAACGCCAACCAAACACAACTCAACTGCTCAACACTCCGCCGCCCTTGTCTCCTGAACTCTCCACAGCTCTTCTCTCCTCCTTTTTGCCTTTATATACCTGCCCCCAGGGCCATGACAACACATTATGTTCTTGTGGGAGACAGCTGATTTCATGACCCAAGGGACCCCTTACTTCCCAAGATAATGGAGGGTCTCCTTCACCACCTCCTTGAAAACATTCATATCATGGGGAGCAAAGCCAGGAGCCTCCTACGGAACGACACAGTGGGATGGTGTCTCTCAACCTGTTAGATCTCAAAAGAACCCAACCAAGATTAAGGCTGATCAACTTTGTTCTTTGATTGGCCAAGTCTGCCACTGAGCTTGTTTTATTTTTAACTTGTTTTATTTACATTACATTGCATTAAAGTAAATTAAAATAAAGTAAAGGTAAGGGTAAAGATTCTCCTTGTACATACGTGCTAGTGATTCCCCACTCTAGGGGATGGTGTTCATCTCCGTTTCAAAGCCAAAGAGGCAGTGTTGTCTGAAGACGTCTCCGTGGTCATGTGGCTGCCTTGACTAAACGCCGAAGGCGCATGGAACGCTGTTACCTTCCCACCAAAGCTGGTCCCTATTTTTCTACTTGCATTTTTACATGCTTTCAAACTGTTAGGTTGGCAGAAGCTGGGACAAGTAACGGAAGCTTACTCCATTATGCAGGGCTAGGAACCGCCGAACCACTGTCCTTTCTGATTGACAAGCTCAGCGTCTTAGCCACTGAGTCACCACGCCCCTTCTGAGCCACCACCTCCCTTGTACAATACAGTACGTTACATTACATTATATGTAGTCCTTAGCTTACAACAGTTCGTTAGGGAAGAAATTACAGTCAACTGTGCATGCATGAGCAACACGTGGCGTGCAAAGTGAACCAGTACTAACCGGTACAGGAACCCACTCCTGATTGTACTCCTGGTGATTTCATGGAGGTGTCCTTATAATTTTATTAGCAACCCAATGAAAATAGAGTGCCATTGCTCTCTTCAAGGATTCCCTCTACTAATTTTCCAGGCTAGCTTTTAGTCCTGGTATTTCCTGTTGATCTCCTATCCAAATTCTTATCAAATTGACTCTGCGTAGTTGAATCTCTCTGTTTGGTGTTTCAACTTTCCACACTGCATTTTTTGTTGAAGCTAAAAAGTTCCTACATTGCAACTTTTGCTCATAATAGAGCTGGTTCAGTCTCTTGATCATTTCAATCATACTTTTGTAGATCAACTCCCGGAAATTTTATGGGGTGATAGTTTCATTATATTTATCTTTCTTTTAAAAAGGATTAGTTACACAAAGTTGAATGATGTTTGAAAAAATAATGTATCAGACACAATACAAGTTTTTTAAAGAAAGAGAAGTGATGCCAAAAGTATCACAAAATTTGGAACTTTAAAAAATATAGCTGTCCAAGAGAACAATTTACAATAAAAGTGATTATGAGAGAAAACTAACTCCCAGTCTTCTAAAACTCCAAATATTTTAGTATTAATAGCTTTCTCTGATAATCAAGCCTTGGGAATTATGCAACTAAATGCATCCATCACAAATTTAAGTTTAGCAATGTCCTATAGGAGCAGGTAAAATGTTGCCAAGAACCAAAATAATAATAGTATTACAGCGTTTGATCTATATATTGGAAGACACAAGGCTGACTCTTCTGCTGTGAAGTGATCCTTATGTTAGACTTCAGTCTGGAGTAGAAGATGTAATACCGTATTTTTCAGAATATAAGACTCACTGGAGTATAAGAGGCACCACGATTTTGAAGAGGTAAATTTTAAAAAAAGTTTTTGCACTCTGCAGGCCTCTCAAACTGTCTGCACGCCTCTTTTGAAAAAAATAAATATCATAGTTTTGGAGACTTCCAAGTTTTGCAAAGATAAAGTAAAAAAAAAAAACCCTGAAAGAAACACAAACACCTACTAAGATAAGAGGACAGCATCTCCAAATTAATTCAGCAAGGACTACTGAGGGTTGGCTTAAAATAATTTAAAAGTGATGAAAAGAAAAGAGATTAGAATCCTGAACAATAGGGATTCCAACAGGACCTAATTGTTCATGTTAGAGAAATACTGCTTTAACAAGCTGTACTATATAACTTCCTTTGAAAGGCGGGAGACCAAGATTTAAAAATGAATTAAAATAAAATCTTAATCTTGTTTCAAAGTTAGCTGGGTAGTTAGTGCCTAGCAAGGCTGCTATAGGCTGGTTAATTGGGGCTAAGTCCCAGGCTATCCATTCCCCCCCTTCCTCATCACATGGGGTAGGGGTGTGTTAGCATCTCAGAGGTCCTTGTCTAAGACTGCAGAAACAGCAGCATCAGAAACAAGCAGCAGGGAGAGAGGCAGGGAAATGTCTTGCCCACTGGAGCCTGGCATAGGTTTTTCTTAGCCAGAGTTTTATGGGTGAAAGCAGTCTGAATGCACTCCGTCTAGGCTACAAGGAGGGCTGAGGGCATGGGAAAGGAAAAGACTAAGGAGAAGCGCTGGTCACACTGATTTGGATGAGCTGCAAGTGCTCAAAAGTGTTTAATGCACCGGGGGGGGGGGGGGTTAGCTTCATCAGTGTGTGTGGCTGAGGCAAAGAGATCGAGGCCAGCATGGAGCTCCGACCTCCCGCCTTGAAGACGAGGAAGAGATGGAGGAAGCTAAGGGGGCGACCGGCATTGAAGCCTTGGATCTCCCGGAGATGGCCGATCCCACTGTGGCTGTGCCTGTGCATTGCTGGGCAGTGCTCAGCCCAGGTGTATAACCTCAGCTTGGAAGTGGGCGAAGAGCTGCCGGCTGACACTCTGGTAGGGGACATTAGCGCGGGGCTGCCCCCTGGGGAAGCCCACCCTGGTGGGTTTTTCTTGTCGGAAGGCAGCGGGGAATCCGCCCTGCTGGCGGATTTCCACATCCACCCGGACACCGGCATCATCCGCACCGCCAGGCCCCTGGACCGCGAGCGGACGGCGCGCTACAGCTTCGCGGCGGCCACGCTGAGAGGGGCGATCGTGCAGGTGGAAATCGCCGTCGCCGACGCGAACGACCACGCGCCCCGCTTCCCCCGGGAGTTGGTGCGCCTCAGCGTCTCCGAGCTCAGCCCGCCCGGCAGCGCTTTCCGCCTGCCCGCCGCGCGCGATCCCGACGAGGGAAGCTTCGGCGTCCGGGACTACTCCTTGCTGCCGGGGGACCAGGACGGCTCCGCGGAGGAGGAGGAGGAAGATCCGTTTTTCCAGGTGCGCTACGGTGCTCCCTCCGACCCTCTGGATCTGCTCTTGTTGAGACGGCTGGACCGGGAGCAGGCGGCTACCCACCGGTTGCTGGTCGAGGCTTGGGACGGCGGCAGCCCTCGCCGGAGCGGACGCCTCCGGGTAGAGCTCCGAGTGCTGGACGAAAACGACAACGCTCCCACTTTCGACCGACGCGAGTATCGCGCCCAGCTACGGGAAGACGCGCCCGCGGGAGCTTCCGTGTGTCGGGTTTTCGCCACCGACCCGGACCTGGGTGTTAACGGGGAGGTGCGTTACGCTCTTAGCCGCCGCCAGGGAGACTCTTCTGCGGCGGTTTACTTCGAGGTGGGCGAGCGCAGCGGGTTGCTCCGTTTGCGCCGGCCGCTGGATCGCGAGCTGCGCGCTAGCCACCAACTGGCCGTGGAAGCTCGAGACGGCGGCGCCCTGCCCGAAGTGGCGACCGCCTGGGTGGCCGTGGAAGTCCTCGACGTGAACGACAACCCGCCGGTCATTCAGTTGCTCTACCTCACCGAGGCCGGCGCCGGAGTCTCCGAAGGGGCGCGGTCGGGGGACTACGTAGCCCGCGTGTCTGTCTCCGACCCCGACGAACAGCTGGGCGGCGTGGCGCTGAGCCTGGAAGGCGGCGAAGGCGCCTTTTCGCTGCGGCGCTCCGGCGGCGTCGGCGTCTATTTCCTGTGCGTGGAAGGTCCCTTAGACCGGGAGACCCGCGAGGCTTACGAGCTCCGCTTGACGGCCGTCGATGCCGGCGTCCCGCCGCTCTCCGCGCGCCACGTGCTGACCCTCCGCGTGGCCGACCGAAACGACCAGGCTCCGGTCTTCGCGCAGCCCCGCTACCGAGCCACCGTCTCCGAAGTCGCGTCGGCCGGCTCGGTGGTCCTGCGCCTCAGCGCCTCGGACGCCGACGAGCCCGGCTCTCGCAACAGCCAGGTGCGCTACGCCTTGGCCCCCTCGCAGCCTCACGGCGCGCTTTTCCTCCTCGACCCGCTCAGCGGCGTCCTGAGTCTCCGAGGCCCGCTGGATCGCGAGCGGGAAGCGCTGGTGCAGCTGTGGGCGCTGGCCCGGGACTTGGGCGCGCCGCCCCTCTCGGCCTCCTGCCTGGTGAGCGTCACCATCGCTGATGCCAACGACAACGAGCCCGTCTTCAAACGCCGAGTCTACAGCGTGAGCTTGGCTGAACACTCCGAGGTCGGCTACTGCCTCTTGCAGGTAACTTGGCCGGGGGAGGAGGAGGAGGAGAAAAGGAGGAGCAGCAACCTCTTGTAGGGTGACCCCAAACGAAGTAGTGTTTTCTGGGTTGGAAGTCCAGCAAAAATCGGTGGGTTTTGCCAGCTAAAGCAAGCTGATGTTTTAAAATATTGTCCTTTATTGCTTTAAAATATTCCCTTCGCCATCCCCGTTAAAAATAGCAGAACTTTATCAAAATACAGGTGCTAAAGGGTCCCCAAACTTGGCAACTTTAAGACTAGTGGACTTCAACTCCCAGAATTCTCCAGCCAGCATAGCTGGCTGGAGAATTCTGGGACTTGAAGTCCACAAGTCTTAAAGTTGCCAAGTTTGAAGACCTCTGTTCTAAACTAATCCAGATATCTATCCTTGCCTCAATAAATTGGCTGCACTGGTTAGAAAAGTTTCTCTCTTTTGATTTGTTAAGAAACATTTGTTGGTATGCTAGGTTAGAATGGAGTTTGTTTAATTATACTTGTGTGGATCGCAGGTACTTTTCCCAATATTTATTTAGTCTTTCATAGGTTTCCCAGATATTTCGGACATGCAGGCTTTTGAATCTGCATAGGAGTGACATTTTCTGTCTGATTCAGGGCAAGGAAGCTTAATGGGTTAAGGCAGAACATTTTTTTTTCACAACATAAATGATACCAAACGGAAATGCTAAATTAGATCTCATGTAGCAGCTTCATATAAAGGAGTCTTTGTGGCTCAGTGGTTGGAATGCAGTATTGCAGGCTAACTTTGCCCATTGCCAGGAGTTTGATCCTGACAATATAGCAATAGCAGTAGACTTATATACCGCTTCATAGGGCTTTCAGCCCTCTCTAAGCGGTTTACAGAGAGTCAGCATATTGCCCCCAACAATCCGGGTCCTCATTTTACCCACCTCGGAAGGATGGAAGGCTGAGTCAACCCTGAGCCGGTGAGATTTGAACCGCTGAACTGCTGATCTAGCAGTAGCCTGCAGTGCTGCATTTAACCACTGCGCCACCTTGGCTCTTCCTAAGGTTGACTCAGCCTTCCAACCTTCAGTAAAATGAGGACCCAGGTTGTTGGGGACAATATGCTGATTTTGTAAACTGTTCAGAGAGTGCTGTAAAGCACTGTGGAGTGGTATATATGTCTAAGTACTATTTTTATGGTTATAAAAGTTGAAAAGGCAGAAGCCTGGAATCCCCTAACATAGGTAACCACTAAGGCTGTCTCTTTTTCCACAATAATAATTGGACAGGCCTGCCCTCTGAAGTAGGAATGGAATCATTGCAAAACAGCATTTCCATTCCTTAACCCTATAAATATTAAACTTAAAACTTAAATACTTAAAACATAATATTAAACACTGTTGGGAGACCCAAAAGAAACAGGAGGGAGACGCAACTCTTCTCCAAATCTCTACAACATTTATCTATAAGAGCAGCCAATGCCATCTCAATGATGAATCCTGCCTGAAAAGGTTAATCTAGAGAATGCTTGTCTATTTCCTGGGGGTCCCATGTAATACAACAAGACAATGCCCTGTCGTTGCAAAAAATTCCCTCCATGCAAATAGCTCTGAATAAATAAAAACTGGTTACGAAGATAAGCAATATTCAGTTTATTGCATAGAATGTGATATTTATTGACACGAACCTGTGGATATATGTGACATGATGGTTTGTCTGCTGCAAGCTTGTTCTCTAAAGGCCAAGTTATTTGATTTGGAGAAGCTGAAAGAAACAGAATGGCCCAGAGCACTTTTTCCAAAATTCTTCTAGCGGTGCAGAAAATAATAATCTTGTGGAAGCCATTACTCTGAGAAAGAGAAATGATCCCTTAGAAAATATTGTTCGTAGACAGGTGTACAGATATTTTGAAAATGTATATTTCATTCAGTGCTGATTATGTGAATTTGATATGACGGCAACATCTGTCATTCCATTGGTCACCACAGTTGATTCAACTGATATGCCTGGTTAGATGGTATGCTCCTCCTCCCTCTTTTATTTCTTCCTGTGCATCCTTCTTAAAGTTGCACTTGATGGAAGAGAAGGACCAGATAGGAACGTGATACTCTTCAGTCAAGTATGTATGACAACTCTTGCATCAGAAGTATGGGTTGATTAGCAAACAAGGAACAAGATGCACATGCTAATGTGGAGTTGAGACAGAAGATACACAGAGTCCATCCACAGGATTTTGCTTAATAGGTTGTGTGAACAAGTTGTTTGCAAACTATAACTTATTGATTAGTGTCTTGTGTGAAACGAGTCAATTGTGGCTTTAAATAACTTCCACTAAGCCCATGCTG
The DNA here is from genome assembly GCF_009769535.1 of Thamnophis elegans. Taxonomy (NCBI): domain Eukaryota; kingdom Metazoa; phylum Chordata; class Lepidosauria; order Squamata; family Natricidae; genus Thamnophis; species Thamnophis elegans. The sequence goes on from NC_045549.1 coordinate 63,233,650, forward strand.
AGTTAGATATGTAGGATCATTTGAGTAGAGCTGTCCCAAAAATACTTTATATTTATGAATAGAACAACCTTCCTTCTTTTGGTACATTACTGAGATTTTCAACTGTACTTCGCATAAAATTCCAAATACCAAATTCAGACACATACTGTAGAGATTGTAGGTATGACAGGTGTGATATAGCTCAACATGTGTGGAAGGTAACAGGTTAAGGAAAACTGGCATTGTATATAGAGATGGGGGAATTAAAACAAGACATTTTAAAAAATAAATAAAACAAATTTCTGCTTAGCTGATGGTAATGATCTTGAACTTTATAAATCTTTCACAAGTATTACTAATGTCATGGCGTTCTCTTCCCCTTCAGGCGATTCTTCTGTACATTTTCTGTTGAAATGCAGTTTGTATTTGTATTAATTTTCTAACATTAGAGCATTTATTTTTTGCTGCCTTCATTTTCTTTAAACTGTGGCTTCTAAATTCTTGTCAGGTGCTGTGGTAAAGGCCTGACAGCACCTGAGTAAGTGTTGCCTTACTCAAGTGCTGGTAAAAAGTTTTGCAGGTCACTCTATAGAAAAATAGATAATCATCTCTTGCCACAGATATAGTATAGAGAGCCAATTTGCGGCAGTGATTACGGTGACCCTGAATACTCGTTCCATCCTAGGCAAAATCCTCCTGGGTGACCTTTCTCTCTTCTCTCTCAGTCCTTGAAAACAGATGGCAGACCACTTCTGAAATGTTACCAAGAAATCTGCAAGGACTTGTTCAGACGGTCAACAGGAGTCAGTATTTATTCAAAGGCATGCATATGTACACACGCACCAATGGTGGGTTTCAAAGATTTTTGGAACCTCTTCTGTAGGTGTGGCCTGCTTTCTGGGTCCACTGGTGGAATCTCTTCTAACCGGTTCGGTAGATTTGACGAACCGGTTCTACTGAATAGGCGCGAACTGGTAGGAACCCACCTCTGACACGCACACCAGGGGTGGTATTCACTTATCTTCCCTACCGTTTTGCAAATGTACCTCCGCACATGCACTTTTGGTGAAAAAAGTACCTAAATGGGATGTTACAGAACGGGGGCAAGTGGGTGGGCCACTCGAGATTTCTGCTACTGGTTCAGGCAAACCGGTCCAAACTGGTAGAATACCACCTCTGATGCACACACAAATTATAACAGCAAAGAGTGGACCCACAATTCTGAAATATTTTTATCGGTGGAAAAAGCATTACAGATAGTCCTTGACTTATGACCACAGTTGAGTCCAAATTTCTGTTGCTAAGCAAGGCAGTTGTTGGGCAGGCTTTGCCCCATTTTTATGACCTTTTTGCCGTAGTTAAGCAATAGCACTTAACACAGTTATTAAGAGAATCTAGTTTGTCCCATTGACTTTGCTTATTGGAAGTCAGTTGGGGTAGTTACAGTCAGTATTCACATTACACCTGGACACTGCACCTGTTATAAATAGATCCCTGTTACCCAAATTTTGATCATCATTTTTCTTTTGCTCTTTCTTACATTTCCTATCCACATACATTAAGACATCTTCCAAATGATTTTTTCTTTAAATAATCTCTCTCTCTCAGACTAGTCTATGCATCCATGCACAGTGAAGTAATGGAAAGATTAACCATGGAAGGAAGATGAGGGAAGAAGAGAAGGAGAATAAAAGGTAGCACTTCTCTTCTTCCTCTCCCTCCTCATCTGAGTTGTGCAGTTTTGGTTGTTCGTCAAGCAGCATCTGTGCTTCTTGGCTTGAAATGTAGCTGATTGCTGCAGAAAGCTCAACTGCTCCCTTTCTTTCTCTGACATACTAACATTTGTACTATGGAGAACAGAGGTGGGTTACTACCAGTTCGCACCTATTCGGTAGAACCGGTTCGTCAAATCTACTGAACCGGTTAGAAGAGGTTCCACCAGTGGACCCGGAAAGCAAGCCACACCTATAAAAGAGGTTCCAAAATTTTTTGAAACCCACCACTGGTCCTTGGATATGATTATTCTACATATCACGCTCATATTTATAAAACTCAGTGCCTCTGTGAAAGGTAAGGATGTCTACTGCGTTTGTGGTGCAATCAGAACATTGAGTGTATTGGAGTTGTTTTAACGCCAACCAAAGGTGCCTTTTAAAAAACAAGTTTACATCATATTCTTATGCAGGCCAGTGCTGTGTCTGAGGTAATTTAAGGTGGTTCTGACAAGTGTTGTTGGCATCTTCATATCCGGTCACATGGGCAGCAAGCCACTCCCATCCAATCACATGTGCGGCAAGCCACTCCCACAAAGGAGGCCATACCCACAGAGTAGGTTTGAACAATTTTTGAAACCCACCACTGATGGAGAAGGAGGGAATGGATATCATGAAAAGACAGGGGAAGAGTAAAAAGCAGTAGTTTTGTTCCGGGATGTTGAAGTTGTTCAGGGAAAAAAACCCCATTGCTTCCTGCATCTCTTCTGTTTATCGAATTGACAATATTTACATGGTCTCCTTTATTTCCAATCTTGCTGTTCGGATTGGGGAAGTCATGGTCCCACAGCTTCATATCTTTCTCAGAGTCTGACTTTATATCTCAGTCCATGTCAGCTTCCTTACTAGCCTTTCCTCACAGCAACTTAGGGAGAGAAAAGAGGTATGAATACGGTTTTATTTTTTTTGTAAATGCAGTCCTAATTCAGAGATTTACCTGAAAAAAACCTGATTTACCACATTTTGTATTAAATGAAGAGTTTTCTCACACAATCCCACGGAGCCAAATAATTTACTTGCCCTAAAGGACGTTTTTTTTTATTCAGGCGTTTCATTTGAATAAGTGCCTTCACAACCTCAGCAAGTGTGTATTATGTACGAGAAGGGTTTCATTTTCTGCTTTCCATCCTGAAACAAGTATTGTTAAGTTAAAGCAGCTGCCGGTCTGGGAAGCCTGGGGAAGAGAGCTGAGAACAAATTAAACCCAGCTTTTTTTTGAAGTAAATCAATTGCAATAAAAAGAGAAGTTGTGAAATTACCATGACACTAAATAATAAACAGAAATTCTTGGTTGCTTGAACAGCTAGTATTATGTATAGAAACAACAAATACAGCTTTATAAATGTTACTAATAAAAGCAAAAGTTCAAAATCTCAAGCAAGTCAAAAGAGGTAAGAAGTTCCCTTTATCTTAAAAACTAATTGTGGAAAACCAGAACATGACACCAAAGGAAATATTTAACTGTAAATTGAGTCCTTGGCTTCTTAGAATGCTTGATGTATTCTGGGTAGAAGCCAATCACTGCTGGAAAGTGTATGGTGACCTCTCCAATCTGATCCTCTATAAATATATTGGGATTGCCAGTTGTTAGCATATAGCATTATTTCATTAGCCGGGAGACTACAATGCAATTGCAGAGCAATAGTTTGGCTGCTTTTTTACCAGCTCAGTCAGATACATGCTTGCACAATTCACAAGAGGGCAAGCTGGCTTCGCACCAGAAAGAAAGATAAGCAGGTCTTCCTGCAGCATCATTCAAGGCCCCCTCCCTCCCCTGAGCCACCTCAAAAACAGGTACCACAACTGGGAAGGTTCAGAGGGCAGGAATCTGACTGCCTGCACAGAGCACCAGCACGTCTCCCCCCACTCCATCTCCCAAGTGGTATCTATTTTATTTACTCTCATAGAAAATGCTTTCAAACTATTAGGTGAACAGAAGCTGAGGCGAGTGATGGGAGCTCAGCTCGACACACAGTGCTAGGACTCGAACCGCTGATGCAGGAACTATCTCCAGCATCATTAAGCTATGGAGCCTCAAGATTTACCAGTAAGCATGGCCATGCACTGTAAATGTAAAACACCAACTATCTCTTGCGGGTGCTCTGTTTATTTTGCTCATATAGTTTGGCTTGGGTTAGGGTTAAACCTCTGTGACCTGCAGAATCTATGTGTAGAATAATGGAATGAAAATGTGTGGGTTTACGCTAGCCTCCATTACATCCACAGGCTAGATCAGTGTTTCTCAACCTTGGCGACTTTAAGTCCTGTGGACTTCAACTCCCAGAATCCCACAGCCAGCGCAGCTGCGCTGGCTGTGGGATTCTGGGAGTTGAAGTCCACAGGACTTAAAGTCGCCAAGGTTGAGAAACACTGGGCTAGATTATGATGGGAAAAAACAAATCCAGAAGAAGACAATAGCACACCTCTTTCATAGTTTTGTTCAGAAAATTACAAAGAGGCATGCTCAGCTCACGGGAATCTTACATTTTTACAGGTTATATAAAAATTGGACGTGTTTTTCCTCTTGTTTGAAAGCTGCAATATGCTGGGGAAAAGTTTATACTATCAACATTTTATATGGTTGAAGATGACTAGATAACATCGTCCTTATTCTTGGATTAGAAAATTACAATGCAATACAATAGCAGAGTTGGAGGGGACCTTGGAGGTCTCCTAGTCCAACCCCCTGCCTAGGCAGGAAACCCTATACCGTTTCAGACAAATGGCTATCCAATGTCTTCTTAAAGACTTCCAGTGTTGGGGCATTCACAACTTCTGGAGGCAAGCTGTTCCACTGATTAATTGTTCTAACTGTCAGGAAATTTCTCCTCAGTTCTAAGTTGCTTCTCTCCTTGATTAGTTTCCACCCATTGCTTCTTGTTCTACCCTCAGGTGCCTTGGAGAATAGTTTGACTCCCTCTTCTTTGTGGCAACCCCTGAGATATTGGAACACTGCTATCATGTCTCCCCTAGTCCTTCTTTCTATTAAACTAGACGACTAAATTGATTTGGGTTTGTTTCATTATATAAAGAAAATCATAAAACCTTTATTTATGGTTACACCTGGAACACCACAATCATGGATTACACTAGATTTAAATGATAAGTAAATAGTAATACATCAATTTTCTTATGCAATGTAAATTCTTGGGGCATTTAAAACTGCTATTCTGTCATTTCTAATCCCATATAATATTCTGATTTTTAAACAGGGCTAATGATGTTAGATTATCTTTTTTCCACAGATTTCAGAATACATGTACTGTTTATGGACTTTTAACAGGTGCAGATTTTGAAACCCTTTATTTTCTTCCTAGCTATGGCAGCTCCCAGTGCAACTAAACTCAAAGTACACTTTTAAAAAGTATTTCCCATTAAGAATTGTGTTTGTTTGGAACAGCGGTTCTAGAGATCCAAGACTCTTTCAGGAGGGTCCCCAAAGTCAAATAAATATTTTTTTAAAAAATTCAGATTTAATTTCTAATACAGCAGATATGTAACACACCCAAACCCCAAACATTTTGAGGTTCTCAATCATTTTTATGAATGTAAATGTATCCTGAGACCAACATGCTTGAGAAGCACTGATTTGGAGCCGAGGTGGCGCAGTGGTTAGGGTGCAGTACTGCAGGCCACTTTAGCTGACTGTGATCTGCAGTTCAGCGGTTCAAATCTCACCGGCTCAAGGTCGATTCAGCCTTCCATCCTTCCGAGGTGGGTGAAATGAGGACCTGGACTGTGGGGGCAAGTTGCTGACTCAATTTGCTAAAAAATTTGTAAACTGCTTAGAGAGGGCTGAAAGCCCTATGAAGCAGTATATAAGCCGAATGAATGAATGAATGAATGAATGAATGAATGAATGAATGAATGAATGAATAAAAGTGCTTTCTTGCCATACTCTCTTCTTTTAAAATGCCTTTGTCTGTTCTGTTTTGATATATATATTTTCTCCTTTTGGGACCAAACAAAGCAGTTTTAACTGTCTACATCCGTGATGGTGAACCTATGGCACACATGCCCGAAGTGGCATGTAGAGCCTGTCGCCTGGCATGCACAGCGTCGCTCTTTTGCGTTTCTGGCATGCGTGTGTGCATGACGGTCAAGTGGCCTTTTTGTGTGCTGCAGTGCAGAAACTGAAAGAGCTGGTCTTCCGGGTTCCAGCGCTAGCATGCGCTCTGGTCAGCTGATCGTTGCACATGCATGCACACCAGAAACCGGAACACTAGCTGGCCAGTGCGCATATCTACACCAGATACCAGAAATTAATTTTCCGGCAGGCGCATGCCCCCAGGGCAGCTCCTCTTCTGGGTTGTGGCCCTCACAAGCACACATGTGCTCCCTTTTCAGCACTCAGTGCCGAAAAAGTTGTCATCACTGGTCTACCTATTTAGAATTGTCTGTCTGAAGCTTCAATTATAGTAAGGAGGAAACAGTTAATACTGCTTTAGATATGTTTTATTAACAGAATAAGCAAATGCACAATTTTTTTTTTCATTTGTGATTGATGCGTCTCTCCCACATTGACTCTCAAGCAGTAGTTTTATTCCCCTTTATGCAAGGGCCGTCACGCTTAAGTCTGCTCCATTTCCACTCATGGCACTACATCTGGGGAAAAGGTGAAAGGAAGGGCAGGCATTTAAACCTCCCAGACATGCTTGAGACAAACAACTTAGGCATGCTTTATTATTCTTACAACTCCCGCCCGTGTAACGCATATGGTTTAGTGTAATGTTCAAAGTACTGGATGTATATTTCCACACAGAGCAAATATTTAAAGCTGTTATACATTGAATTGCTTTTTATTCTATGTTCCATGTTTTTGTTGCTTTGAAAGTGCAGAAAAAAGTATTTTATATCTTGTGGCAAATGACTCTATAAATAGCTTTGTTCACCATGGTTTTATAGAAAATTATGAAGTGTAGCAAAAACATAGATGGATGCTGAATAACCTGTGTTTGTGTATGTCAGTATATAGTTTAAATCTAAAGGCTCTTCCACTTTTTGAATTGGAAAGTTTAGAAGGCATTACAAATACCTGGGATGGTTGACTAGCAACAATCCCTTATCCCTTTCCATTTTGCAGAATTTCTGTAACCAATGTGAATTTGTGTATAGCCTGTTGTTAGACTTTGCTCTTAAATGCTAGGAACAAAGTGTGTGCAGGAGAGTTAAGGAGCTATTTTTTCCTATAACTTTCATTTGCAGATTGCAATATTTTATTCATTTATATTTATTTATTCCCCAACTTACTGTTTTTATAAATATCTCAAGGCAGCAAAACATATTTAATATTTCTTCCAGGATGAATTTCCAAATTGTGTTGGGACACACACCACTAATACTTTTCTGTTATTTTTATTGTTTCAAAAATCCTCATGACTTCTGAAAGTATCATAATAGATATTACCACGGAACTGATATGTTCTGTTGAGTCTGATGCATTATCTCTCACAGCAAAGAATATCTTCTACATAAAAGATAATTTCCTATACCAAATGATATCAGTGAAGAGGTGTTATTTAAATAGCGTGATTCATAATGATACAGGACTTTAAAAATAAAGATCATTGATATTGCTGGCTAGTGATTTGCCTTCTTCATATCCTAAAACAGGGGTGTCAAACTCAAGGCCTGCGGGCCACATCCAGCCCACAGGGTGCTTTGATCTAGCCCGTGGGGCCGGTTGGAAATAGCAAAGGACCAGTGCCTCTTCTAGCAAAAATGGGGCATGGGTGGGTGTTCTGACCCCCTCTCCGTACACCAAAGCACGCCGAGACAAAGATACTGCAAGGATTTAGCAATAGCGATAGCAGTTAGACTTATATACCGCTTCATAGGGCTTTCAGCCCCCTCTAAGCGGTTTACAGAGTCAGCATATTGCCCCCAACAATCCGGGTCCTCATTTTACCCACCTCGGAAGGATGGAAGGCTGAGTCAACCTTGAGCCAGTGAGATTTGAACAGCCGAACTGCTGAACTACAGTCAGCTGAAGTAGCCCGCAGTGCTGCACTCTATCCACTGCGCCACCTCGGCTCTTTTAATTATTAATTATTTCTTAATACACAGACGAGACCTTGGCAGTAATCCAGCACCGACTAGACCTTGGCAGCAATCCAGCCTGCCAAGACAGCTCCGATAGCTTCTCCAGCTCTAGTAAATACGTTGATTCCTGCGAACAGCTTGTGGAAAGTCATTCCTTTTATAGTCTTGAGAGGAACCTAATTACCACCACTTGAGTTCAATTATCTCCTGTAACTGCGTAATTGTTGTTTACGCCTATTAGCCCTCCATTGCCGGGCATCCAGGACCAACTCCCTAGTCTCCTCCCCACTGCTCCAGTGCATGACGTCAGGATCACACTCCCTTGTCTCCTCCCCACTGCTCCAAGGCTTGACTTCAGGAGCACACTCCCTTTGGCATTCACCGCTGCTCCAGGCCTCAGGTGCCTCCTGGTGGCCAACCAGCCTCTCTGATCCCTACTCGGAGTCGAAACTCTGTCCAGGGTTCTCCACATATATTCCAACATATTCCATTTTTAATAGTGTGAAAGAAACTAACATAGAAAAGTAGAGACAGAAAACTGATTATTTTTAAATTCAAAGTATGATGTAAAGTACACATGGAAAAAATTAGGGTGGATAAAATTATACCACTAAAAATTCCCTAGAAGAATTAATTTATCCTATAATGAATTATTTATTCATATTGTTTGATTTTACACAAGTAATTCTTTTCAAAGCTTTGTTTGAAGATTTTTTTTTTCTAATGGTTCCAAACCAAAAAATTATTTATGCAAAACAGTATTTGTTTGGCCAGTAATTTTTATTGTTTCGTTTGATGATTTTTGAGTTAAGATTCATAGATCTGGGGATAATATTTTTCATTTGTTTTCTTTATAAATATGCCTTTGAAGTTCCAGACCTTTGTACAGTTTTTGCATCATTACAGCTTCATAATGGTTTTATGCTGCTACTAGACTGCTGAAGCATTCTGTTTCCATTTTTAAAAGTCAAAAATAAAAGAAGAGCATGCGTTTCCCAAATTAAATCTGTATGTCATTAATTTGGTGTTATAAACAATCTTCATTTTACAGTGGAAGAAAAAATAAAGCATTAACAGCAAGCCATGATGTCACAAAAATGACAGCAAGCATATGATGATGGCCTGCCAAATTCTGCCATGTCAGCTGTGACCAGGGGGGCATTTGCCCAGGTTCGCCTGGTGCACCAGTTGCGTCCCTACCTGAATCGGGAGGCTCTCACAACAGTCACTCATGCCCTTGTGACCTCTAGGCTGGAGTACTGCAATGTGCTCTACATGGGGCTGCCCTTGAAGAGTATTCGGAGACTTCAGCTGGTGCAGAATGCAGCTGCGCGAGCGATCGTGGGTGCGCCTCGTTTCACCCACGTAACACCTATCCTCCGCGAGCTGCACTGGCTGCCTGTTGATCTCCGGGTGCACTTCAAGGTGCTAGTTGTTACCTACAAAGCCCTTCATGGTATTGGATCTGGGTACTTGAGAGACCGCCTACTGCCAATTACCTCCACTAGGCCAATAAGATCCCATAGATTAGGCCTCCTCCAAATTCCATCAGCCGGCCAATGTCGGCTGGCAACTCCCCGGAGGAGAGCCTTCTCGGTGGCTGCTCCGACCCTCTGGAACGAACTCCCCGTGGAGATTCGTACCCTCACCACCCTCCAGACCTTCCGCGTAGCCCTTAAAACCTGGCTGTCCCGACAGGCCTGGGGCTAGAGACCTCAACCCCACTCGAATAGTATGACTGTTGCGTTTTTAATGATGTATTGTCTTTATGTTTGTAACTTGTTTGTCCCCCCTCCCCCTGAATTGTGAGCCGCCCTGAGTCCCCCCAGGGAAAAGGGCGGCATACAAATAAAGCAATTCAATTCAATTTAATTCATTATATATTTGTTCCAATATCTGATACAAATGCATAAATTGCTGTATTTGGTTCATGATGAATGTTTTGTCGCTTTCCCACGTTCCCCTGTTGGTTTCCACGTATCTGATTAATATTTCCATAGCCTCTTCATACATGTTGAGGCATGTACAAAATGGTTGGGGCTTCATTTGCCATGCCGCAATCATCTATTGCCTTTAAAATCCCACACCGCATTGTACGCATTGCTAATTACCAGTAAAAGAAGTACATTAAAAGGCACTTTTAAAAGCCTTTTCTCCCAGACATTGTCTTGTGAATTTTGTAGTTATATCCTTTTTTAAAAAAGATTTTTATTAACAAACATGTAAAATACACACACACACAAATTAGACGTACACCATATTTATACAATACAATATGAACAGGAACTTCCTGTTCTTTATAATAGCAATCATCAATCAATACCGCTCACCTTATATTATTTCTCTTACTATTGGATTTCATTTGGATTTCACCATTCTTAACCCTCTTATTTTACTCATAACTATTGTTTTTTTCAGTTTTATTATATTCCTTCATTGATTTTTGTTTCTTTCCTCCATCCACCTATACCATTTATCCCATATCTGGTAGAAATCTGATTCTTCTTTTCCCTTGATTTCTTTAGTTAGTTTATCCATTTCAGCACAGTCCATAACCTTTCTTATTATTTTATCTTCGCTTGGGATTAATTTGTTTTTCCATTTCTGGGCAAAGGCAATCCTTGCTGCCGTAATTATATGTAGTATTAAATACTGGATTTCTTTTTTGTATTTCACAGACATAATTCCTAATAAAAAATGTAGTTATCTCCTTTTATTTTAAAGAGGAATGTTAACAACTTGAGTCCGTAAGGCAAATTCAATTCCAATTAATATAAATTGTGTGGAATAAACAGTGTCATACAAGAAACTAGTCAACTAACAGTCAAAGCTTAATTGACACTTTATAAGGCTCAGCGGAATTTATGGGGGCTGGACCTGGTCTCTTGTGTCAACGCAATGACTCCAAACTGATCACATGTTTAACCATGCCTTCCAGCTCAACCTGTTCTTCTCTAATGAATGTATGAGAATGTAGTTTTATACATTTGGTTTGGTTAAAAAGACCTACCATGCTAGAAAGTGTTTAGTGAGGTCAAATCTAGGTAAAGCTTGTTATGAAGAGACATGCAAGGAAAATAAATCTATATGGTTACAAGATGTCCTGGAAGAAATACTGTACTCTGCATATGGCACTGTTTCTTTTTAAAATTTACATAAACGAGACAAGCTGTAAGGTTGGCTTTGTTTTAAATTTTCCATATCCTCTTAAAACAAAAAGATCAAGAGAAACAGACCATGCTTTATAACACTCTTGATTTCTTAGAATAATTATCATTGTAATATGCAGATTCTGCATGTTTTCAACTCATCTATTTTTATTTCATATTTTTAGGCATTGTTCTCTTATGTATGTTAAGGTTGTTATTAAAATTAACCCGTTAGTGTCAGGTTGGATTTATAGAACAAAATATTATTTTCAATTTATAAACGTTATTTCATTTAGTCATTAACATGTGTCTTAATCTTCAAAGTTTCATTCATAAAGAATTTTAAATTGCTTGAGGTATTTCATTTCTTAAGGGTTTTTTAAAATAAATTTTAAATAAACATTTCTTTACCACATTGATTGAACTGACCATCTACAGTCTAAAGTAATGTTAATATTTCAAAGGATGGCTGGAAAGACACAACTGAGAAGCCATTAAAGATCTAAAGTATAATTTATTGTTCTGACCCCCTCCTCCGTCCAGTAACGAAGAGGGGTATGTGCACAAGTAGTCTTTTTATAGTCTGGAGAGGAGCCTAATGACCACCAGCTGAGTGCAATTACCTCCTGTAATTGCGCAACTGTTCCTTATGCCTATTAGCTCTTCTATGCCGGGCATCCAGGAAAAACTCACTGCTGGACTCAGGCTCACTCTCCCTTGTCTCCTCCCCACTAGTCCAAGGCTCAGGCGCCTCCTGGTGGCCAACTGGCCTCTCTGCGCCCTGCTCGGAGTCGGAACCCTGTCCAGGGTCCTCCACATCCTCCAGAGCCGACTCATAGGGCTCCTCGCTGTCGGAGTCTGGTGGCAGCTCCAACGGCTCCTATTGGGCCACAACAATTTATATAGAATATTTACATTCTCTCAGCCCTAACATAAAATAGTTTATTACAATATTATTTTATCGTAAAATTATAAACATAGCACAAATATAATTGAGACTTTGCTTCTAAAATGTTGTTGGAAGCTTAAAACCTTCCTGTCATCTCTGCTAATCACACATCAAAAACTGCTGACTGCACTGGCAACCTTAAAATAATGATACAAATAAACTGCTTTATTTTTTTATTTTATTTTTTTTGCTGACATGGACACTTGGAATGCAATTGATTAAGCGCCTCTCCAAATGTCAGCTGGCACCGGCATACATGCATAAAACAGAATCCTCTTTAAGATAAGGGAAATATCGCAACGCTGCACCGCAATGCCGGACCCCTCATAAAAATCCACACCTAGGAAAAGATCTGCACATTTAAGACCAACATATTCCACAGGCCAGAAATGATCTTCTTTTCTGGACTTCACATGCTCCAGAACAGGAACTCCTCAATTTTGCCAGTGTAGTATTCATGAACTGGAATAGAGCTTAGTAGCAAGGTGAGCCAATGGGAGCTGAAACAGTTTGGAGCCTGGGCGTGGCTTAGCTCTGTAGCTCTGAGTCTATGCTGAGCTCTAAAATCTGCTGCTCTTAACTGAAGCTGAAATTGTTCTCTCCTCTGCTTGTGTTTTGCTTGTATTTACTACCCCCTGTACTAAATGTGTGTTATATATAGAGTGAAGTGAATGAATTCTGTTGAATCAGTTACCCCTGTGTGCTTTCTGGATGTGAAAATGTGCACGTCTGACATACTTCACTCAAAGTCCGGTACTTCACAATTAAAATCTATTATAAGTACTACCACTCTTAGCATTCTAACTTTGAAGCCTACCTTTGGATGGTGTACTCCATGTAACACTGTTGAATAAAACTACCCTTCTTTTCAAGCCGCTGCCCAGCATGTTTATTTATGACCCAACTCAGGTCCAAATCCAGGATTCTTTATTCCAACAAAAACATTATATTTGGAGTAGACCACAAAGACTATTATAGTTGATATCACAACATTAGATTCCAGAACTATTTCAACTTCACACAGATTTAAAGGTAATCACCCCTTATGAATTACGATAGATTTTTACAGTAACAAAAATTTCTTAATCCATATTCGACACTTCAAAAGAGACTATTTTTTTAAAAAAAAATCTAAATAATCTGGCACTATGTAGGCAATTTATCCACTGCAGAGAGCAAAAAAAAGAGGCAATTTTTTGTCAATTTCACTACTTGCTAGTATTCTTTGCCTAGTCTATTGAGGTGGAGATGTGAAGCTGTCCTGCCAGCATTCTTAAACGTGAGATACGAAGTCAGGGGTGTTAAACATGCGTCGTCACGGCAGCATCATGTGGCGTGTAGGGACTAATTTCCCCTTCGCTGAACTGGGCAGGGTGGAGCCAGCACATGATGCAACCAGCTTGCAGGCCGCGCGTTTGATACCCCCGTACTAAGTGGAAGAATTAAACTAAGGGTTCCTTGCATGAATAAACTGCCCTAATTTAAGCTCTGCAGCTTTCTGGTGTTTCCAGATGAAATCTATCTTTGGATTAATTACTATTTCATGGAGCTGAGCAGAAAATAAAAGGCCCATAGCCAAAAAAAAGTAGGTAAAATGAGGCCAAAGAGATATGGACTAATCTTGGAGAAATGCAGACATTGCCTGCTTAAGTATTGTTTTGGATAACAGGTATGTTTGTTTTCTTTGTACTACTGTAGGTCAAAGCAACAGATCAAGATTCAGGACATTTTGGATACATTGAATATTTTCTTTATAATGGATTCCTTAGCAATGAAAAACCAGAAGCATTTGACATTGATTTAAACAGTGGTTGTATATACGTGTCTCAGGATATTGACAGGGAAGAAGATCCATCTACATATGATTTTTTAGTAAAAGCCATTGATGGGGTAAGTTTCACTCTTTAAAAATGTCATTCTTACAGCTACAGAAAGGCAATTTAAAGGATGTGATCATAGGAAACCAATGAAGGAAAAAAAATTGAAAGGCTCATTAAAGGATAATGCTGATAGCTGCTTAAACCTTCCATCTATCTATTGAATATGTGCTTCAGATACACTAGTCCGCATCTCACAACCTATTGAATATAAGGACCAGCGGGCCATAGATAGAGAGAAAGGAATTCGCTCTGCATTCCCTTACGTTCTTCCTGCTCTTTGTTTATGAGTTCATTAATCTCAAATGCTCTTTATTCCTGCCGTTCTTCCCTAGGAAGGTATATATGAGGCCATATATTCCTTGTAAATAAATCTTTTGGTTACAAAAGAAATACTGAAAGAAAATAATTACCGAGTTGTACATATCACACTAATAACAGCAACCTGAAAATTAATTAAGAAAGAAAAATTCATAATAAAACAAAATATTCCAGATAAGAAATAGATACAGGTAATCCTTGAGTTAAAGATAGTAATTGGGATTTCTGATCATAGGGATTGTTTGCATTGCCTGCAAACAAAATAGCTCAAATATTTTGGCTTCAAATGCATACACTGATTCGGAACATTTTAAATATTAAATATCACTGAAACCAGAAGTCTTCCTCTTGGGATTGATGGATAAGCAGTTGGAAAAAAATAATGGAACTTTATTTGCATATATGATATCTGCTGCAAAACATTGTATAGAAAAAGATTGAAAGATTTAGCTATACGTATAATAGAGATGATAGAATTTGCTAAAATAACTCCATACTTATGTAGAATAGAAAACATAAAAATTGGACCACAAAGTACTGGATTTCCTAGAAATAATAAGAGCTTGGTGAATGGGTGGAGGGGATGCTGCCAATTCATTTCTTTTTTCATTGACTATGTTGTTCCAGATTCCCGATAGCTCAGAACTTGCTGCTTGGATGATATTTTTTGCAGTCTTTAACTAGCCAATTGGAAATGAACTCTGACCAGTACATAGTTTCCCTTCATTTTATTTGCGTTCTGAGGTGTGCAGAAGCGCATATAATTGTGCAAATAATTTCAGAATGGGTTAGAGGAATTGGGGAATAGAAACAGTGCTATGAAAGAATGCCCGAGGTTTCCTATAGAAAAGAACTATTTGGTATTTTTTCTATTGGATCAAGTTATTCTTGCCTCTAAACCTGTGGTACCATTTTCTGAAGCTGGGTTGAGGAAGCACCATAAGTATTGATGTTGACTGTGATGGGCTTATTGTTTTAAAATATTTTAAAGTAAGCAAGTATATTATTTTCTCATACATTGCTATCCAGAGGTCTTTTAAGATATCTTAGATCGGAGGTTCTCAAACTTTTTAAATAAGGGCAAGTTCACAGTCCCTCAGACTGTTGGGGCGGGATGAGCTGGGTGGGTGGGTGTGGCTAGATGGTCATGTGACTGGGTGGGTGGGGCTAGATGGTCATGTGACCAGGTGGCCATGGCCAATTTAGCAGTCCATTAAACAATACACACAAATTAAACTTTAATTTGTTATGCTCCTGGGTGTGGAAAGCAGGTTAGTGAAGGGATGTGGCTGCCTTGCGTCCATCTCTCTCTCTCTCTCTCTCTCCTTCCCCCTTTCCTCCCTTTCCTTCCTTCCTCTTTCCTCCCTCCCTTCCTCTCCCCCTTCTCTCTCTCTCTCTCTCTCTCCCTCTCCCTCTCCCTCCCTCTCCCTCTCCCTCTCCCTCTCTCTCCCTCCCTCCCTTTCTCTCTCTCGAGCCTGGGGAGGCCTCCACGCATCCCATTTTTGGTCTCCTTGGCCTCCAGAAGGTGGATGTGGGTAGGTGGGCAATGTGGGTGGGGCAGCCTTGTGGTTCCTCGCGGGCCAGGTTAATGGCTTTGGCAGGCCATATCTGCCCCCCGGGCCATAGTTTGAGGACCTCTGTCTTAGATTAACTGATCTCTAGCAATTTACGGGGTCTTTGTTTGTTATACTTGAAATTGGCTTACAATTTTTTTTGATTTTTGATTTAACAGGGTGGACTAAGTGCCCAAGCTTTTGTTCACATAGTAATTGAAGATATAAATGACAATCTTCCTATCTTCAACCCTGTAATTTATGTGATAAACATCAGCAGTCATACACAGCCAGGAACAGAAATAACTAAACTTCTTGCTACAGATAAAGATTCTGGGATATATGGAGCTGTGACCTATAAACTGATTCCTGGATATTTTTCTTCCCTTTTCAAAGTGGACCCATCTACAGGTATGATAGGAACAGGGGTGAATTCAGCAGGTTCTGGCAGATTCTGGAAAAGCAGTAGTGGAAATTTTGGGTAGTTCAGAGAACCAGCAAATACCACCTCTGGCTGGCCCCAGAGTGGGATGGGAATGGATATTTTGCAATATCCTCCCCCCTAGAAGTGTGTACGTTTACTCAACAGGGAGGAAGTCTAAAAGGCCATTAACTTGGTTTAAGCAAGGTCCAAATTGCCCCCATTAAAAATCAAATTGCCCCCCCCCCCCCTGTGTGGTCCCCACATTGGGAACCACTGCTTTACACTTAGTTTTAGCAAAACGTTTGCATTTAAATGTTCTACAATAAATATATTGGTTCCTTATTTCATCTCCCCCCCCACTCCCCCAGGAACTGTTTATTTAATATCAGCCCTGACTAACGCAGATTGTCCCAGTGTGCTGCTGACTGTTTCTGCTCAGGATGGTGGGGGTCTTCGATCTGATGTTGATGCGGATGTAACTGTGAAGATCTTTCAACCTCCTGTGGCTTCTGCTGTCTTTGAGGAGTCATCTTACAGCTTTTCTATCCCTGAAGATGCCCCTGAAGGAACTTCTGTTGGAACAGTGAAAGCAAGAAAGCCTTTGAGTAAGTGTCCTTGAGGTCCATTCCAGCCAGAGGTGGGTTCCTACCAGTTCGCACCTATTCGGTAGAACCGGTTCGTCAAATCTACTGAACTGGTTAGAAGAGGTTTCCACCAGTGGACCTGGAAAGCAGGCCACACCTACAGAAGAAGTTCCAAAATTTTTTGAAACCCACCACTGGTCCCTGGAATATGATTATTCTACACTATCATGCTCATATTTATAAAACTCAGTGCCTCTGTGAAAGGTAAGGATGACTACTGCGTTTGTGGTGCAATCAGAACATTGCGTGTGTTGAAGTTGTTTTAACGCAAACCAAAGATGCCTTTTAAAAAACAAGTTTACATCATATTCTTATGCATGCCAGTGCTGTGTGTGAGGTAATTTAAGGTGGTTCTGACAAGTGTCGTCGGCATCTTCATATCCGGCCACATGGGCGGCAAGCCACTCCCATCCGGTCACATGGGTGGCAAGCCACTCCCACAAAGGAGGCCACACCCACAGAGTAGGTTCGAACAATTTTTGAAACCCACCACTGATTCCAGCACATTCCCAAACTCTGCTGATTGTTTACAGGTTATCAATACAGGATGCCAATGTTCTTTTTAGTACATCAGATATGCAGAAATGCAAAAATTAATGCTAAGCTTGAAATCGGTGCCGCCACCTGCTGAGGTGGGTAGTCATATATATATTAAATAAATAAATGCATATTAATAATAGAATTTCGTAATGATTTTTCTGAATATATTTTTTCATGGAATGTTTCCTTGAGAAGTGACATTAAAAATCATCCAGATAATGTTAAAAACCTTTTAAAACAATAGTTAGATTTTGAAACATAAAGAACATTATCTATTTATACCATGGAAAAGAAAGTGTTCTACCATATCCTTCATCCCAGAAGATATCTCTAATCACATCCATACTCAATGCATTATCATCATCTTTAAATGACTCCATAGTCCCTTGTGGGGTGGAGAGTGTTTAATGGCCGGATGCCCTTCCTGTTGCCAATGCAGAGTTTTATTCAGCAGATATAGTCTCATTTTGCCCAGAGAGAAATATCTGTCTCTACCTAGAATCGAACTCTCAGCCTCCTGATTGTGAAGCGAGAGCTCCCTCTCTAGGCCACCGCATCACTCCCACATCCATACTCAATGTATGTTACATTTCCATGAATGTAATGCAAGAAATCTTTTATGCTTCCTGCCACATTTCCTACTTTCCCATCATGCTACTTGTAATACGTTGAGCATGTATATGTTGTAGCATAAGGAGTGAAGTTTAGATTACTTCTCCTGCCTTTATTATGTTTTAAGTTACTACTACTACTAATATACAGGTGAAACTCGAAAAATTAGAATATTGTGCAAAAGTTCATTTATTCCAGTGATGCAACTTAAAAGGTGAAACTAATATATGAGCTGGATTCATTACATGCAAAGCGAGATAGTTCAAGCCGTGATTTTCATGAGCTGTAAGCCATAATCATCACAATTATGACAAAACATGGTTTGAACTATCTTGCTTTGCATGTAATGAGTCTTATCTCATATATTAGTTTTACCTTTTAAGTTGCATTATTGAAATAAATGGAACTTTTGCACGATATTCTAATTTTTTGAGTTTTACCTGTATGTGTGTGTATATATGTGTGTGTGTGTGTATATATGTGTGTGTGTGTATGTGTATATATATATATATGTGTGTGTGTGTATACATATACATATACATATACACATACATACATACATACATGTATGTATGTATGTATGTATTGTGTCACAATCCCTGGTTTGCCCAAATATGGGAGGGAGCATACTGCTTCCCTTTTCTATCGGTTCACCCTAGGAACCATCCAGGCAGAAAGCCATTTTTTATGTTGCCTTTGTTACATTTGTGTTGCATTTTTTTTATTTATCAGCACAAATGCAACATATATTGTGTGTGTGTGTGTGTGTGTGTATGTATGTATGTATGTGTATGTGTGTGTGTATATATATATATATATATATATATATATATATATATATATATATATATATATATATATATAAATAAATAAATAAATAAATAAATATAAACTGTGCAAAAGTTTTAGGCAGGTGTGAAAAAATGCTGTAAATAAAGAATGCTTTCAAAAATGGAAGTGCTAAACATTTATGCTCATAAATGAACAAAATGCAGTGAATGAACAAAATAGAAATCTAAATCAAATCAATATTTGGTTGTGACCACCCTTTGCCTTCACAACAGCAGCAATTCTTCTAGGTACACTTGCACACAGTTTTTGAAGGAACTCGACTGGTAGGTTGTTCCAAACATCTTGGAGAACTAACCACAGATCTTCTGTGGATGTAGGCTTTCTCACATCCTTCTGTCTCTTCATATAATCCCAGACACACTCGATGATGTTGAGATCAAGGCTCTGTGGGGGCCATGCCATCACTTCCAGTACTTCTTGTTCTTCTTTACGCTGACAATAGTTCTTAATGACTTCGGTTGTATGTTTTGGGTTGTCCTGCTGCAGAATAAATTTGGGGACAATCCAGGGGTGGGTTTCAACCGGTTTGCGGCAGTCCCTGCGAACCGGTTGGTCGCCGAACCCGGAAGTAAGTAACTTCTGGGAATGGCGAAGCCCCCCCGCGCCCGTGCGCCCGCGCGCCCGCGCCCGCTCCTTACCCGGTTTTGATGAATTCTGCGCTTCCACGCATGCGCAGGACGCATACAGCGCCTGCGCGATCCTCCAGGAGCAGCTGGAGCATCGCACAGACGCTAGTACACATGCGTGCGCTGCGCATGTGCACACACGCACCGCACACGTGCGCGAGGACGCCGCCGGCCTCGTTCCAACCGAACCGGTTGGAACGGGGCGAGAAACCCACCCCTGGGCCAATCATATGCCTCCCTGATAGTATTGCATGATGGATAAGTATCTGCCTGTATTTCTCAGCATTGAGAACACCATTAATCCTGACCAAATCTCCAACTCCATTTGCAGAAATGCAGCCCCAAACGTTCAAGGAACCTCCACCATGCTTCACTGTTGCCTGCAGACACTCATTATTGTACCGCTCTCCAGCCCTTCGACGAACAAACTGCCTTCTGCCACAGTCAAATATTTCACATTTTGACTCATCAGTCCAGAGCACCTGCTGCCATTTTTCTGCACCCCAGTTCCTATGTTTTCGTGCATACTTTAGGCGCTTGGCCTTGTTCCCACGTCGGAGATATGGCTTTTTGGCTGCAACTCTTCCATGAAGACCACTTCTGGCCAGACTTCTCAGGACAGTAGATGGGTGTACCTGGGTCCCACTGGTTTCTGCCAGTTATGAGCTGATGGCACTGCTGGACATCTTCCGATTTTGAAGGGTAATAAGCTTGATGTCTCTTTCATCTGCTGCAGTAAGTTTCCTTGGCCGACCACTTCGTCTATGATCCTCAACGTTGCCCGTTTCTTTGTGCTTCTTCAAAAGAGCTTGAACAGCACATCTTGAAACCCCAGTCTGCTTTGAAATCTTTGTCTGGGAGAGATCTTGTTGATGCAGAATAACTACCTTGTGTCTTGTTGCTGTGCTCAATCTTGCCATGACATGAAACTGTCTTTCACAACCTCACCTTGGAAGCAGAGTTTGGCTGTTCCTCACCCAGTTTTACACCTCCTATACAGCTGTTTCTGTCTCAGTTCATGACTGGGTTTCAACCTACATGTGACATTGATGATCATTAGCACCTTTTTGGTATAATTGGTTGATCATACACCTGACTATAATCCTACAAAATCCCTAACTTTGTGCTAGTGGACCTATGAGAATGGATGCTGGTTTGAAGGCAAAAGGTAGTCGTGGCACGACAAAACCGCGCCCGACTAAGCCGCGCCCGATTAAACGGCGTCGCTGACGTCATCAATAGGGCGACAACAGCAAGCGTGGAGAAAGAAGGGTGCTTTAAATAGCGCTTTGAAAGCAAGCCGATTCAAGTTAAGGTAAGGGTTAGGTTTAGGGTTAGGTTTAGGGTTAGGGTTAGGTTTAGGGTTAGGTTAAGGGTTAGGGTTAGGTTTAGGGTTAGGTTAAGGGTTAGGTTTAGGGTTAGGTTTAGGGTTAGGTTTAGGGTTAGGTTAAGGGTTAGGATTAGGTTTAGGGTTAGGTTAAGGGTTAGGTTTAGGGTTAGGTTTAGGGTTAGGTTAAGGGTTAGGTTTAGGGTTAGGTTTAGGATTAGGTTTAGGGGGGTTAGGTTTAGGTTTAGGGGTTAATTTTAGGTTTAGCGTTTACAGTGTGCTTCTGTCTCCGCGCTGTTGTCGCCCTGTGATGTCGCTACGTGGTTTCGTCGAGCGCGCTTTAGTCGAACACGGTTTTGTGGTGGAACCAAAGGTAGTAACACCAAATATTGATTTGATTTAGATTTTTCTTTTGTTCTCTCACTTTGCATTTTGAACATGGACAAAAATAAACAATCGTTATTTATATTTCTGAAAGCATTCTTTGTTTACAGCATTTTTTCACACCTGCCTAAAACTTTTGCACAGTACTGTATATCTATACAGTTGTTCTATAGCGAGGTCAGGCTTGAATTAACCTCATATCATTTATAAGATCTGACTGCATAAAAACTTTGATGGGTGTCTATACAGTAGAATCATTCAACTTAACTGGATGTAGTTAGCAGAGATTTTAAGAAAATTCACATAGGTAGCCTTTGGCTTACTTCCATTTGTTCAAGGTTATGGTGGTATGGAAAAAAACCGAACTTTTAACTGGTCCCGAAAGTTCCAGCCATTGCAGCATCCTTACAGTCATGTGATCATGATATGGGTTCTCAAGTATCCAGATTGTAATTATTATGTCACTGCATGCCACGTCATGTGATGACCACTTGCAACCTTCTCCCCTGGCTTCTCACAAACAAAGTAAATGGGGAAGCCCATAGGAAGGATCATAAGTCACTCCGTTGTGTTGTTCCTACCTCTTTTGTTCCTGAAAAACCTGCTACGGAATACAAGATACCAAAGATTTTCCACTTCTCTCACCCTTAATAGCAAATGTGCCCTTCTATGATCTCCACTGACCTGTCTCCATTTTCCTGATGACGCAAAGGATCTCCATACCCTTCTGTAGTAGCTGCATATCAACCCCAAATTCCTTACCTGCAACTCCTGTCATTTCTCGTCCTAACAGCAATTGGGACTGCTAGAATTGTGTTAATAAGCAATGCAACTATATAATGTCATGTTTTACACCAGATCGCATAGTAATGGCAGTCCTGGTCACAATTGTCTATCTGTGTGTGTGTGTGTGTGTGTGTGTGTGTGCGCGCGCGCGCGCACACGTACATGTACAGTATGTGTCTGTCTGTGTGTGTTTATAACCTAAATGGAAGTGGTAGAAATAAAGTGCTTCAAAATACTACATAGAATCTTGTTTTCTCTTTATTTTTCTGCATGCTTTAGATTCAGTGAAAATAAAAACAAATAGGAAGCATCTGAAAGCAGGCTCAAAATATTAAATCATTTAACATTGTAGCATGGATTTTTCAAGCAAACTGGAATGCATTTCCATGAAATGAAACCTCTACACTGTTAAGCTTCTCTGTTTGATTCCTTTTTACAGATTTCCTGGATACAGTTTCTTATAGAATTTCCTCTGGCAATTCCCATGGGATTTTTACTGTTGATTCTCACAGTGGAATCATACACACCCAGAAACAACTTGACCATGAAACCCATGATCATATACTCTTTACAGTGCAGTCACAATTGGGAAGCTCTTCCATCTTCAGCAGTGCCCAGGTCAACGTAACTCTGATTGACATCAATGATAACCGTCCAGTATTTGTGATGGATTATGATCAAATATATATATCTCAAAGCACGCCACCTGGAACAGCTCTTTATATTGCTCATGCAGAAGATAAAGACAGTGGGCTCAATGGGCTCATCCATTATGCCATTGTAAGCAGTCAGTCAAGTATTTTTAGTCTTGATCCAGCTCTTGGGATTCTTTACCTTGCTAGAGATCTCAATAGTCATAAGCAGCACGAGCATGTAGTGGTACACATCAGAGCAGAAGATCATGGAAATCCTTCCCTGAGCTCTGTGTTGATTTTGGGAGTGCTAATTGACAAACAAAAAGGAAGTCCTGTGTTGATTTTTGAAAAGTTGCTGTATCAAGTGGAAGTTAGTGAAAGATCCTGTCTAGGTGACAGAATCCTGCAAATAAGGGCCCGGAAGCTAAATCCCCATCACATTTCTGCTACTCTTACATACTCTTTGGAACGTAACATAGACTCTGTTCCTTTTGAAATTGATCCAGAAACAGGTGTGGTTTACTTACGTAATCCTTTAGACTATGAACATTTGCAAGCTCATAGTTTTAGAGCTTTTGTTACTAGCTCAATGGATAAGTCAGTGCAAAATGCAAGCACATTAATAATAATCAACATAATTGATGAAAATGATAACTCTCCTGTGTTTCTTCGCGATGTCTACTTTATTGAAGTTGAGGAAAGAGCATTACCCCAAGGTGTGATTGGCACAATTAAAGCAATTGACAAGGACTCTGGAAGAAATGGGCAGCTCTCCTACTTCATCTTATCAAATGAAAATTATTTCAGAATCAATTCCAATACAGGTAAATACATTATACAATGGTCCCTATATTCAGGGGGAATGTGTTAGGTTTCCAGTAATATATGAATCCATTGAATTTATTTAATTACTTCATTTATTTGTCAATTAACAAACTGCATCTCAACATTGATTTAAAAACTGGGCATTGTAGGTTCAAATAAAAAAATAACACTAAAAAAATAGAATGCAGTCTTCTTTATTTGCAGCAATAATAATTTTTTGATATTCCCAAGTATCATAATATAAAGTTAAAAAATATAAAACATCAGCACAAATGCTGAGTCATCTGTGCTTATTACATATATTCTACTGACTTGAGGAATGAACTTCTAGGACAAAAGTCAGTCAGATTCTCAGTATGCAGCATCAATTGATACTATTTACAAACTCACCCCTTAATCCTAGTTTTCTCTTTATTCTGCTGCCCTGATTTCTCAGGGCTGCTCTACTGCTTTAAAACTATACAATTACCTATTTCCATTCTTGCTGATACATTTGCCCTTTTCTTCTTCTGGCTTTTTCTTCTATTTGGAGAATTTAAGTTAATTCAAACTTAATATAATTCTTACCCCTTTTGATAGGAAATTGACTAGCATTGGCTTTATGAAAGATTTAGAGATATTTCTACGCAATACTTAATAATAGCATGTCACATATTTAAATAATGTATATTTTTAAAGAGAATGAGAGAGCTGATACAGAATAAAATTCAAGAAAAGGTATGATAAAACAAATTTTTATCCAGAACGAATATGGAATGGAAATTACACATAACTTGCCAGATTAATTGCCAAATAATTGTTTTCTAAGATTCATCTGCATGTAAATAATACATTCCACAAAAACCTGTCATTTTATCAATAAAACAGCATGGGTGATAGAGATATAAAGAAATAATTTGGACATTATGGAGTATAACCAGTGCTGTATTGTTATATTATGAGGCAATTCATTTTTAAAAGTTCCCAGATAACTCATATTAAGTTGTTGCAAGGCTTCGGAATATCTGCAGCTCTGCAAAAAGTGAAGAAATATGTATCAGTCTCTCAAAAGCATTTTGTTATAAGAATCCCTAATATAAAAAGATTTTAGCGAGTCTACTTAACAATTAAAATGACTTCACCCCTTTTGTTTTGCTGGTCTGGGAATCAGAATATTATCTGTGTCAATCCTGAAGCTGACCTGACCGAGGCCATTTTGAGTGTTGCTAAACTGGAGCTGGGGGATAGATAGGGCAGAATAGAGATAATTCGGGTTTGTAGCCAAAGCAAAATATTTTCTCCTGGGAACCAAGGTCATTCCCACAGATGGTTGGAGAGGGGAGGAATGAAGTTACCAAGCAATTGGATGGCACCTTCATTGGATCATATGACTGATTGTTTAGGGGAGGGAGAAAACTTTTAAATAGGTGAAAACCATGGGAACATTCAGAGTCGGTTTTCACCAGCCTGTGCCAATATGATATATCCAAATAAAATGATTCTTCGAGGAATCTACCAGCCTTGGAATTATGTTTGCTATGGGTGTATTACTTGGAACCCTAATATGATTGGTTCTGGATGATAGCAACTGGCTTTGACACTAACTGGTGTGAAGTCCAAATCATTTAATGCACGATGACAGTAAATGCACAAATAATGCTTGCTAGCCTATGGGTAATGGATCAAGTGACAGAAGCAGCAAATGGTACCTTGTGGTACTTGTTGTGGCCCAGCAGGAGCCGTTGGAGCTGCCGCCAGACTCCGACAGCGAGGGGCCTTATGAGTCGGCTCTGGAGGATGTGGAGGATGCTGGACAGGGTTCCGACTCCAAGCAGGGCGCAGAGAGCCTGATTGGCCACCAGGTGGCGCCTGATCCTTGAATCAGTGGGGAGGAGACAAGGAAGAGTGATCCAGAAACCAACAGTGAGTTGTTCCTGGATGCACGCCGTCGAAGAGCTACTCAGCGTCAAGAACAATTACATAATTACAGGAGGTAATTACGTTCAGCTGATAGTCATTAGGCTCCTCTCCAGACTATAAAAAACACTGCTTGTGCCACGCCCTTCTCGCAGAAGTCAACGCTTTGACTAAAGAGAAACTAACTTGGCAGGCTGGATTGCTGCCAGAGTTTGTCTGAATTGCTGCCAAGGTTTGTCGGACTTGCTGCCAAGGTCCTTATCTGTTTGTTTATTTGACTTTCAGCCACCGAGAGTCTGGTCTTGCTATTGAAGGACATTCTCATTAAGTGTGTCTCGGCTTTGGTTACTGGACGGAGGAGGGGGGTCAGAACAGGTACTTATTAAAACTATCAAAATGTATCCCACAATACTCTTTTTTTTTCATTGTTCCTTTTCACCAGGGGAAATTATAAACTGGGTGGCCTTAGACTATGAGCAGCAAGTTCAGCACCATTTGATTGCTCTGGTAACAGACCATGGGGTCCCTCAACTTAATGCTACCATATCTGTCTATATCTCAGTTATGGACCTCAACGACAACCGTCCATCTTTCTCCCAGGATCTGCTACGTTTCAAGGTTTGCAAAATATGCAAAGTCTGTTAACTGTGCAGGTTTGAGAAGGGGCTTTGGGGATATT
Organism: Thamnophis elegans; assembly: GCF_009769535.1. Lineage (NCBI taxonomy): Eukaryota > Metazoa > Chordata > Lepidosauria > Squamata > Natricidae > Thamnophis > Thamnophis elegans. Next base: position 63,259,522 of record NC_045549.1, read on the forward strand.
TTATACATTTTATTACAGTGAGACGGAATATGGAACATATTACTTTTAAATTTGAATGTGAATTCTACCCGGTGTACGTTCAACTTGCATTACAGGCAAGTTTAAAAAAATAGGTATGAAGAAAAATTGGCTTTGGACACCATCTTGTGGTCAAATGTTTGAATTAGAGTTTGGACATCCTATTACAAAATGTGAAAGAATTTGGTCTGAGATCCTGATGATGAATATGAACTTCTCGTGGCAACCATATGGAACTGGTTTATTATTACCTTTGTCAGATAATGTTCCCAATTTCAAATATTAATAAAATCTAATTCAGGTTAGATTTTTGGAATCATAATTGGTTAAATACTGCTACCTGCTATGGCATATATTTTTAAAGTGAAACTTGTTCTAGCTGGGAAAATGCAGTCAGACAAAAGGAGGTGAGCCAGGACTTCAAGTCAGCTAACAGTTTATTTCTAACAGGTTGCCTAACGCGGCACTTCACATTTTGCGCGTATTAGCTAACTGGCAACAACTGAGCCCTGTTTGACAGCTCTTTATATACCCCAGCTGTCAAACAGGTAACCAATCAGTAACAAGGTCACGCCCCCCTGGCCAAATGGACCAGAGAGGAAACTATAGTACACAACAAAACTTTGTATAGGTATTATAGAAAAATCAATGAAGTACCCCTGTTTCCCTGAAAATAAGCCCTCCCCAAAATATTGCAACACAGCAGCAGCCATGAGGTGACCACGTTCACTGCCTCCTGCACTTCAAAAATAATAAGACCTCCCCAAAAATAAGACCAAGCACTTATTACGGGGATCAAAAGAAAGTAAGACCCTGTCTTATTTTTGGAAAAACACAGTAGATACTATGACAAGTCTTCTAAATGTATAAATATAGTATGTATTTATATGTACATGCTCAGCTAGTCAGTAAGATGAAGGGTTTTTTAATATATCAGCTTAGTTATGCTCTGACTGCAAAACCGAGCCCCAACCAATCTCAACAAATTACAACTTACCTATGGCCAGAGCTAGAAGTAAGCATCCTGCAATCACTCAATAAAGTTGACTATTAGTTAATATTTTGATAAGTAGGCTGAAAATCATGCTGATCCAGCCACTCAGAAAAGGGGCAGTCAGATAACAGAAAAACATCTGCCACTGAATAAATGGCATGAACCTGCCCATTTGTGAATGTATTTGTGAAAATTGTCTACAAACCATACATCATAATTTTGTTTTGGGACACACATTATTTGAATTCCTTGCAATTTGAAACATTCAGTTTTAACTGAATTGTTTGATTGTAGGTTTTAGAAAGGCAACCAGCAGGAACACGAGTGGCCAATATATTTGCCAAAGACCTTGATTCTGGAAACAATGGAATAGTGCTGTATTCGTTATCCTCAGGTAATATTATTTATGAAGTAAAAATAGTATGGCTGCATCTGGTCATTGTCACCCATTTAGCACCATCCGTGTGTAACTTAAAGAATGCTATGGACTCAGGTGACTATTGCCTTTTTTACTTTTTTAACTTTTTACTGAGGTGCTGGGATTCTATGGATTGGAGGGTAGTTGAGCCTGCTGGGGCCATCCCATAGAGACAATAACTATCCCATAGGGAATGGAACAAGAACAACATCAGATTTAGAGGTCCATTAGTCCAACCCACTGCTCTAGCAGGAGACCATACGGTATACCATTTCAGACAAATGGTTGTCCAATCTCTTCTTAAAAGCCTCCAGTTGATGAAGCACCCACAACTTCTGAAGGCAAGTTGTTCCCCTGGTAGATTGTCCTCACTGTTAGGAGAATTTCTCCATAGTTCTAGTTTGCTTCTCTCCTTGGTCTGTTTTTATCTGACTTCCATGTTTCTTGGAATTATTTAGGAAAGGGGAGACTCAAGACTTCATGGGATTGTCATGGCTTAGATCCAGAACACAGATGTCACATATTCTGTTTGTCATAAGAATATATTAATATGTTTATCTTAAATTGTGACAACCTGGATGGGTGACATTTGTGTTTTGGATCTTATTCTCCCAAAGTAAGCCATGACAATCTCTGTTTATCTTTAAACTCTAGTAGGTTTATGATATGTTATCAAATAGCATAGCTACTGTGTTCAAAACCACAGCTGATTTAAAATGTGCTCTGCTGCTCGAGGGTATCAACTGTGGGATTTTTAAAAAATTATTCTTTTTCTGATATATATTTACCAAGAAACCACTCTAGTCTTCAGCCAACAGAGCAAAACTTAATTGGCAGATAACAGTCCTTATTTAAGATTTTCCCTGCTGACAATCTCTCTGCAATTTTTAATATAATTTAATTGATTCAGTTTCTATAGCATCATACCTCTGGGAAGTTCTTTTCCAGCTGAGATTCTCCATTAGGTGAACGGAATACAATGAAGATACGTTATTTTTTTTATATCTTTCCATGACTTGGACTGCTATAGAAAGAAGTATTCTATAAAAAAAGTCTCGTACTTAAAATGAGATTTTATGCTCCTTCGTAACGTTGTCCTTTTGCAAGCTTTTTCTGAAAATTAGGGTTACGTTGGGCAGATATATTGATTTAACAGAGTTTACTTCTAATCCAAATTTAGATGATACTAGGCAACCCATGCTCCATTGGGAGATACTTTCAAAGATATTTCCTTACCAGATTCCTCAATGTCCTCAACAGTAACAGAGTGTCTAATGTACTGCCCCTATTAGAGAAGTTGTGGTAGATTCAAAGATGTACCTGCCTTGAAAATAATCCATGTTGAACACTCAAACATCAGCACATGACATTTATAAAATGTATGATATTCATGGGCCTCATGGATACTGTATTTTGTATGTATTCCGTAGGTCAGCCGATTTGACTAAGGTTGCCCTTTAGTTCAAAATGTTTTGCTCTGCGGTATACCATTTCGGCCAGTTACAGGAATTAGAGTTTTAGTAGTATATAGATTATCCTCTCAGAGCAACTTGCCATACTATAGAGAGACTTTACCAGAAAATATCCTTATTCTCAGGTATAATATTTGAAGGGAAGGATAGAAAGTTATATATTAAGATAGAGGAAAAGGTCTTGACTTGAGGCAATGCAATCTTGGAGAATTTGGGGCCAAATATAGGTTATAAGCAGTGATGAAATTCAATTTTTTTTTTAACTAGCGGTTCTGCAGGCGTGGTTTGGTGAGCATGGCAGGGGAAGGATACTGCAAAATTTCCATTCTCTGGCCAGCCAGAGGTGGTATTTGCTGGTTCTCTGAACTACTCAAACTTTCCGCTACCGGTTCTCCAGAACCTGTCAGAACCTGCTAAATTTCACCCCTCATTATAAGTTTGAATTGCTCATAATTGGTGTAAATGACCTTTATTGCATATTGATTGGGTATAGCCTTATCTCTTTAACATGGAGCCATGAGGGGTTAAAATTATACCCTAAGAAATCAGATTGCTGTTTTAAAAGTGCCAGACTTCTATAAGTTTATAAAGGATATTAGTTTAAATTATTATTCCTTGAATTGGAAGTTGATTTCTATTTAAGTGAATCTTTTTAAGACTGCAAGACAGAGAGAGAAAAATATGCACATTTAGGGAAACAAGTTTATATTCTGCTTGCCATATGAGAGAATTTTGCATCACAAGGCAAGGATAGGCAGCAGCAGCAGGAGTTGAATTCTCAGTTCCACTCAGTACTTAACGTTGTTTAAGATTGTTCTAAATAACACTTTCCTAACATGTACATGTATCTCTTTCAGAAGAAAGTTTAGGTCACTTTCAGATTGACAACAGTAGCGGTGAGTTAATAACTACCAAAGCTCTGTTATACAGTTGGCATTCAAACTACCGAATGGTAATCACGGCAATTGACAAGGGAAATCCTTCTTTTCAAGGGGAAACAGTCATCAATATTGAGGTATTGGCTTAAGCATACAATGTTTTTCTTTTTTGAGAAGGAGTACTTTTGAATAAGAAATGACACAGTTAAACAAACCAACTAAAAGAGACCGAAAGAATGATATTTGGACATATGGATACCCTGTCCAGAACGCCATACTTTCAATCTCTCTTCGTTGTTTCATTTGTACATCCTTTATTTCTACTGTGGGAAACTATGGAGCATGGGAGCTTTGTAGTCAAAATAACATTTTTTCTCAGAGAGTCAAGGTCATCGTGCCCCTGCACATGGAGGGGCATCACTGAGTGGAATCTTCCTTTGGGTCAGTGACTGATTGGACCATGTGATGGACATGTGGGTGTTGGGGCAGGGTCTTGAACTTTCAACTGGCTGGGGAAAACCTGGAAGCTTTCAGATTTGGGTTTTTCCAGTTGTGCCAGCATGGCTCTTCTAATAAATTGGAACTTTGAGGAATCTCTAGCCTCGGATTCTTATTTTATTGAGGATGCTATTTGGAACTCTGACATTCTATTGTTCAACATAAAGAGCATTGTTCTCTCTTGAACACAATAAAGACTGCATTTTTAAGTATGAATAATCTAATTGTAGTAATATTTAATTGTGATTTCATAACAAAAAATATGTTGTATCATCTAATGAAATAACATTTGTGGCTTAAACACAAGAGAGGAAGTCATGCCAAATATTGTATAGGATGAAGAAGATTGTTTTTAATAGTTCGTGAAGAAGCGTGGATAGTTCTGTTGACCTAACATTCTTACCCTGAAAAATTCTCAATAAAAAGATAGTTTCATTTAGCTTTAGGAGACTCCTGATTTTCTCTTGTTTATGCAATTAGTAGAATATTGTTTCTGGAATGATTTCTGAGTTACTACAGAAGTAGTAGCAGAGTAGCGTCTGCCACAGTGTGAAGGATCATTTGCAAAATTAGTCAATAGATGAAATTATTGATTATATATTATGGGTTCTATACTAACGAACATAAAAGTACTTGGAAATATTAAAAAATGAGGTCATGATATTATATATCAGGGGTGTCAAACTCATAGTGTCACGGCAGTGTCACATGACGCATTGTGTCTCCACCCCCCTGTTGCAGGTGTAGGTGGGGCCAGCATGTGATGCCTCCTGTCCACGGGCTGCGAGTTTATATATTATCTCCTATAACAGAATATAATTTTCTGGGAATAATGAACTGAAGGGTGTTGTAATGTTATGCTTGTGAGTTTCTACAGGGAATTTTTTCAGCTGTGCAGGCTAATTTAGGTTTAACCCCACAAGAGAGGTCTTTCGAAACAAGTGAAAAGCTCAAGCTGACCTTGTTCAAATTTTCAAGACATTTTGGTCTTAACTGAAATGAATGTTATCAGTCAGTAAATGATTAATCATTCCCATTTCAGGGGCAAATGTTACAAAATGCCATTAATAAACAAATACATTCTTTTCCCCCCTAGGTAATACCTCTTGTGAAAGGAATTTCTCATTCTTCTCAAAACATCAGACATTTTGCCATACCAGAAGATTTTAGACCTTCTCAGGTCATGGGCTCCTTAAAACTCCCTGATCAGCATTTCTATCCCAACAGAAAACAGCATTTTATTATCCCTGAAGAAGATTCTGATATTCCATTTGAGATTGATAATGCTACAGGCGATCTCTTTCTTTCTAAAGCACTTGATTATGAAGTAATGTCTCACTACTTCTTCAGAGTTGTTGTAACTGACTGCCTGAACAGTTCTCCACAGAATGAGACTGTTTTCCTCAGTGTTGACGTTGAAGATCAAAATGACCATTCCCCTTCTTTCCAAAATAACTTCATTGTAATTGGGATAGAGGAAAATGTGCCCATTGGTACTTTGGTGTATACGTTTAGCGCAAGAGATGGAGACGGTAGTTTTTTAAACAGAAATATTCAGTATTCAATGCATAGTAATTACTTGACAGAAAATCCATTTGTCATCCATCCTATTTATGGTACCTTAATTACAACAGTATCCCTGGATCGAGAAATAACTCCATTTTTTGTCCTGACAGTATTGGCTTCAAATCAGGCGGTAAACCTGACTGAACATAACCAGTGTTCACTGACAGCAAAAATTGTCATTTTAGATGTCAACGATAACATCCCTAGCTTTGTTTCATCTCCTGTTTCCTACATTAGAGAGGATTCAGAGGTAGGCTCAGTAGCACATCACATAATAGCACATGATCCAGACCAAGGAATGAATGGACAAGTCACATACCTTCTCTCAAGCAATGAAAACCATGCCTTTTTGATAGATAAAGCTACTGGTAAGTTAAAAGGGATAAGTTGATTCCATTGATGTTACCCTGGAGATAATACTAATTGCATCCTTATTGATTTCCTGGAAACAAAACATTTTAATCTATCATCTGAAGTCTATGGGAAAATATCTCATAGCTACATATAGACTATGAAAAGTTCAATACTCTTAAGTTGTGTTTTAAGAATAGAATAGTATAGAATTCTTTATTGACCAAGTGTGATTGGACACACAAGGAATTTGTCTTTGGTGCATATACTCTTAGTGTACATAAGGAGAATAAAATACATGCATCAAGAATAAAAAGATACAACACTTAGTGATAGTCAAGATTACTAATAAGCTATCAAATCGTACTGGTAAAGAAATAAAACAATATAAATTTAAAGATACAAGCAACATGGTTATAGTCATAAGTGGGAAGAGATAGATACAAGGAAGGAAGAGAAGAATAATAGTAATACAGTCTTAGTAAATTATTTGACAGTGTTGTGGGAATTAGTTGTTAAGCAGAGTGATGGCATTCGGGAAAAAACTCCTTGTGTCTAGTTGTTCTGGTGTGCAGTGCCGTATAGCGTTGTTTTGAGGGCAGAAGTTGAAACAATTTATGTCCAGGATGTGGGGGGGTCTGTAGATATTTTCATAGCCCTCTTTTTGACTTGTGCAGTATACAGGTCCTCAGTGGAAGGCAGAGGTTCACCGACAAAAGGGCGACCGACAAAACCACGAGTTCTAAACCGCGGTGACAAAACCGTGAGTTCTAAACCGCGCCGATGAATGAGCGATGAAGCATGCTGACAACAGCGCGCCGACAGAAGCGCGCTGTAAACCTAACCCTAACCCTAACCCTAAACCTAACTCTGAACCTAACCCTAAACCTAACCCTAAAATTAACCCTGAACCTAACCCTTACCTTATCTTAAATCGCGCTTCTGTCGGTGCGCTGTTGTGGGTGCACTGTTGTGGGTGCGTTGATGACATTGCGGTTTTGTCGCAACGGTTTCGTCGGCACACTTTGTCAAGCGCGCATTTGTCAGGTCACAGAAGGCAGATTGGTAGCAGATCTAATTATCCATTGACGTCTGCATTTGTCTTGTTTGGTTGCAGAGTCAAACCAGACGGTTATGGAGGTGCAGATGACAGACTCAATCATTCCTCTGTAGAACTGAATCAGCAGCTCTTTGGGCAGTTTGAGCTTTCTGAGTTGGCACAGAAAGAGCATTCTTTGTTATGCTTTTTTGATGACGTTTCTGATGCTAGGTGTCCATTTTAAGTCTTGAGATATGATAGAACCTAGAAATTTGTTTTAACTGTTTTCCTATAATGCATCTCAATTTATTAACACGGTGTTAAGGAAAAAAAACTGCTAGAAGCAAACAGGCAAACTGTTAATGACCTTTGACAGATAGTTAAAAAGAACACCAAGGGAGATATTAAAGGTTTGCAGAAGCATGGAATGGCACTTATATTTATCTATTTCCAATGTTTTTATTTCTTTCAGTAATACACTGTCTCTGAAGGCCAAAAGCAGTCATAAAAGCTGATCATGGCCAGTAATTCGTGGACAGCATTCAGAAAATTAATTGAGAGATTCCATAATAGTCACAGATGATTTTATCTAAGAAGCTTATATTAAGCCGTTTAAGCCGTTTTGGCCAAGTTATAAAAACCCTAAAAATCTCTTTAAATCAGTATTTTTCTATCTAAGTGTTAAAATAAACATAAAAATAAATATTACAAGATAACTGTGCAATAAAACAGATTTAAATATATATTAGACCAAAAACATCCAGATGAAGATTTTTCCGAACAGCCTTTTTTATAGTCGGGCATCTGACATTGGGAAGTTGATGGCGAAGCTTTGCTCCTATTAACCATTTATCTTGCAATTGGGGTTTGAAAAAGGACTTCAGATACTGATTGTACCTTACAGGGAGAATCATACAGAAGAAGAACGTCATTGAGAGACCGCCTGCTGCCAATTACCTCCCAAAGACCCATTAGATCACACAGGGTTGGCCTCCTCCGGGTGCCGTCCACCAGCCAATGCCATCTGGCTATGACCCGGGGGGGGGGCTTCTCTGTGGCAGCTCCGGCCCTTTGGAACGAACTCCCCGCAGAGATTCGGACCCTCACCTCTCTCCAGGCCTTCCAAAAAGCCGTTAAAACCTGGCTGTGTCAGCAGGCCTGGGATTGATGAGTTCCCTTCCTCTCTCGACCTGTGTGGCTGTGTGGCTGTTGGCTATTTTAAATGCTTGTATTGTACTTTTGTGTTCCCTTCCCCCTTGAGTTGTTCGCTGCCCTGAGTCCCTCTGGGAATAGGGCGGCATATAAATAAAACAAATATCAATCTCATATACAGGTGCCAAACAGTGTAAGATTTATATCAAGCTCAACATATCTGGAATATAAAATATGTTCCTATAAAAGAAATATTTGATACTAGAGATAATCATTTGAATCAATGTAAATGGCATTATAAGAGGCTTTCGTAGTCACCATTAACCAAAGAATAGAACATTCATAAGCAAAATGCTGAAGTTCCAAACATGTTTTAGAAAACTATTTTGCAGATATGTATTTTCCTTTTCTTTGAGGTTCTAGTAATCATGGCCCATGTTTATGATAAGATGTACAATAATTTTCTAGTTGTTTGCACCCCAAACAATAAGATAGATTTCTAAATGTTGCTTAGAACAAACCATAGGGTATCTGAACCGTCATGCTGTGCATCAGGGGTGGGTTTCAACCAGTTCGTGACGGTCCCCGCGAACCGGTTGGTCGGCGAACCCGGAAGTAAGTAACCTCCGGGAACGGCGAAAGGCCCACCCGCCCGCCCACGTTTCTTACCCGGTTTTGACGAGTTCTGCGCTTCCACGCATGCGCAGGACTCATACAGCGCCTGCGCGATCCTCCAGGAGCAGCTGGAGCATCGCACAGACGCTAGTATGCATGCGTGCGCTGCGCGCGTGCACGAGGACGCCGCCGGTTGGAACGGGGCGAGAAACCCACCCCTGCTGTGCATCCTCATAGTAGTGCCTTATGGGAACAGCAACTGAATGAGATAACATTAATATCTTTTCGCATCTTCCTTTAGGAGTGCTAACAACAGTCTCTGCTTTGGACCGTGAAAACCAAGAATATTATAACCTGAAAGTTGTTGCTCTCGATAATGGCAATCCAGCCCTATCTGCCACTCAGAACCTGGTAGTAATTGTTCTTGATGTAAATGATGAAGCCCCCATATTTACCAAAGCTGTATATGAAGCTTCAGTCTGGGAAAATAGAGCCCCAGGAGTGCTTGGCATTAAAGTTGAAGCAATTGATAAAGATTCAGGTAATTTTCCTTTAAAAACAAAGAGCGTTACTTTCACATTTTTAAAAAATGGTCAACAGTCATATCTTTTGGTTTTTATTTTTTTTCTATTCCAATAGAAATGAATTCCATTTCTGTTATATGTGCAAGAGCAGGCATAAATTTTATCTCCACTAAAGGAGCCGGATTTGTACATATATAGGAAAGTAACTTTTTGATTTCATTGCTATTACAGTATCTGTTGTTCATCCATAAAATCTTAATGTATGTAAATATGTTTCTTGGAGAAGAACATAAAGATATTGAATAAAAATGTCTAGTTCTTCCTTTGTCTAGTTCTTATATACTCACTTCTGCAACTAGCACTTCGAAGTGCCTTAGAACACTGAAAATCAGTGTAGCTCAAATAGTATATGATAGTGACAGTTCAGGTAGTATTCAGGTTACAGTGGCAATTGAATTTCACATTACGTCATCATTTAGCAGTGACCATCCCAACAATCCCCTTTGCCGTTATTAAGTGAGGATTGTGGGTCATCACGTGGCGGCTACTTGTGATTTTCTGCCGGCTTCCAATGAGCAAAGTCAATGGGAAAACCCGCGGGTAGTTATAAGCCGTGATCACGACCAACTTTGAAAAGTCTCTGCTATATATTTTCATTAAATGATACTGATTAATGGTAGGTGTCCCAAATTGAAAATTATCCCTCTAGATTGTGGATCTATGCTCTTTTGAAAGTTATAAATTAATCAGTATATATTAAAAGTTATTACATGGATGCATTCATTCCATTTGTCCAGAATGGGGCAGTATAATACCACTTTTAATTACTCTTTTATTAAAGAAGAAAAGAAATTATGGATAATTTCAATTCAAATACTTATTTCATAAAGCTTTTTTATTTAATTTTTAAAATCAAATGCTTTATTACATGCAGAAGGAAGAGAGTATCAATGTCACTTTTTTTTCTAAATAAAAATAATTCAACACTCTAGTTACAGCTCCTGAACTTACATATGCACCCATCTGATTTGCATTTCAAATTCCCAGATATAGATGGAAGGAGGGAGGGAGAGGGAGAGACTGTAGCTACCTAGACAGACAGATAAACAGGCAAAACATAAAAATACAAGCACTATAACAGTAGAACATGAAATATGTGCAGAGTTCCCTGACTTTAGGAATTGGGAGAATTAGTATATCAAATTTTGCATTCATGCTTTTCTAACTATAGTATATGTTGCTAGCTATAATATATATTGTACTTGCCAATTTATTTTATTGAATTTCAGTCAACTGTGTTGAGGTCAGTTGTTATTATTCAAGAATCTTATTCCAGAAAGCATGTTCTAGAAGTTATAAGGCACCTTGGAAGAGCCAAGGTGGCGCAGTGGTTAAATGCAGCACTGCAGGCTACTGCTAGATCAGCAGTTCAGCGGTTCAAATCTCACCGGCTCAGGGTTGACTCAGCCTTCCATCCTTCCAAGGTGGGTAAAATGAGGACCCAGATTGTTGGGGGCAATATGCTGACTCTCTGTAAACTGCTTAGAGAGGGCTGAAAGCCCTATGAAGCGGTATATAAGTCTACTGCTATTGCTATTGCTATCTTCTAATCCAACCCCCTGTTCAAGCAGGAATATATATTTATATATACATATAAATTCTTGCCTGTCATCTGAGGAAATACCTAACACCTCTAATTCCCAGAACGTAATAAAAACATAATATTGGAATTTATTGTTTCCCAGCATTTTTTCCATTAGTAGTACCCATTAATAGCTTGTAACACGATAAGAATAATGTGGAATATTGTACCTGATGCAACATTAAAAGCTGTATATCGTTTCTTAACAAAAGGCTACAGTATTCAAAAAATGAGACTTTGTTTTCCCTTTTTTTTAACCCTGCTTTCTGTTCTATCCAGCAAGTTGAACCCAAAACTGAAGAGAAACCATGCTGTTCTTATAAAATGGCCTAGGCTTCTAGCATGATAAATTGTAAAGTGGGCCTAAAGTATACATAAATAAAAGCCAGATTTGAACTTTAGAAAGGATTTTTTTAGTTCAGTGTAAAAAAATACGCTTTTCACAGGACTTTATTTACAGATATTAACAAATATGATTTTTTTTTTGTAAGCAGAAATCACAAATGGCATCGATTTGAGTTTGGTTTCCAAGTCAACAATTGTTCAAGGAAACATAGCATTTCTACCCTTGATTGTTATCTCAGTCCCTTTTTGTTCCAAAATTCACAAAGACAATCCTAAAGACAAGCCTTTTTCATTCCTTCTGTAAAAAGAAATAGAAATTTTACATAAAAGCATTGTCCACACACATATTTTGCAGAGAAGTACATTAAAAAGAGAAAGAGAAGGAGAAGAGGGCAGAAGGGAGAGAAAGAGAAGGAGAGAGGGCATGAAGGGGAAGAGAGAGGGTAGGAGTAGGGGAGAGGTAAGGGAAGAAAGAAGGGGAAGGAGAGGAGGAAGGAAGGAAGTAGAGAAGGAAGGGAGGGAGAAAAGGAAGGGAAAATAAGGTGGTGTTACAACAGGCGCTAGGGATGGTAAACAAAGCAACCCAAACTGTATATGGTAACCTTTTAAATGGAATAACAAAAGTATAAGAATGGCAAAGAAAAAGAATAACTATGTGAATGTATACCTATAATTGTATGCAAGAGAATAAATGATAGTAAGAATATAAAGCACAATATAGGTAAACAATATTTTGTTATAAATAGCTAAGTATAAATAAATATAAAATTGTACAAAAAGAGAAACCGATTGACCTCTGTGTGGGTAAATTCTTATTTATCCAACAGACGATTCAAGGGGCCAGGAAACAGAGGCAACAAACATGTTGTAAATGGCCAACTTTGTACTCATGAAATCTCCACAACCACAATTGGAGAGAGAAAGTGTCCCATTGGCATAACTCGGAGGAAGCACTAAATTAGAATTAAACCAGAGATACCCCAGGTTTTTTCCCCCAAGAATCAAATGGGATCCCCCCCCCCCGTTTCTTTCTGAGTATAATATAGATGTCAGTCTGCATGCAGTGTGTATTTCTGTATTTTATTGAATTCGATCTATAACTTCAGGCATAATTTAAGAACCTCATAAACTGGCTCCGTATTTTTATTGTGGCAACAATAGAGGTATGAACATACTGCTGATTTTTTAATGGTAGGTTATTATCTTAGCCAATATTCTGGTAAAACACTGATGCACCCTGATTAGAACATTAGACCGTTCTCTAAGAGCAACAATCTATTTGTTGTGTGAATCTTAAAGTAATTTGGCGTCCAAGGGCAACAGAATTACTTTTTCCTTCATGGACATTTTGATTGTCACCTGCAGAACATCCTGGAATTTGCTCAGAAGAAGAAAATGTCTGTCTCTGATTGCATTTATTCCAGGAATTAATTTTACTTAGATCTGGGTCTACCTGGGATAGCCAGATGTTGTTCAATAATATTAAAGTCATAACAGAATGTAAGCTGTTCCAGGGAAGGCTGCCTTTTGTAATTGACTGATGGTGATTTTGTAAACATCAATAGTGTTCAATTGGTGCTCCAGATGTTTTGGAATTGCAGACAACATGGCCAATGTTATTGCTGCTACCTTTATTTCCTTTGTCATCATTGTCCTTCTATTTTCAGGTTTTTGTACTTTATGCTTTTCAGTTTTATTCTGCTGTTTTCAGGCTTTGCAATCCCCACTGTCCAGATTTATTTTGTCTTATAGTTAAGTCTGGGATGTTGGGTGGCAGATGCTTGTTAGTTTGAAATCTAAAGTTCCAAAACATTTTAGCTTCCTCATTTTTTTTATTATTTTGTCTATTTTATCCCACCAATTCTTGCTTGCAGGCAAATTCTTGCATGGGCAAGAGAGAAAGCTTTCTGATAGTTAGGTGTTTCTAGTTGTGTGAAGCAGCTGGCCGCAGCAACAGTATGGAATATGTGTAGTGGTGACAGGAAGGTTGGAGCTTTCCCTTGATCTGCTTGCCTTTCTGTATCCTTTTAACCTTTGCTTCAGGCATTGTTTTTTCCCCGATTCATATTCCATCTGAAGAAATGTGGAGGGAGGGAAGCCTACATTTGAAAGATAATTCCACAGCCTTGATCCATGGGGATTGGAAGTTATCCTGAGGATTAGTGGTGCTAAGCCTTGGGGAAAGAGGTTGAGCTTTAACCAAAGGTTTATAGAAGCTAGAGAGGCACTCTGGACTCAACTTTAATCATGCCTGTCTCCAGTCGTAAGTGTAAGTTTAATACATAGTGTGGTATCTGGAGAGCTGCTCTGATGAATTTAGATTGTACATTTTCCAGAGGGGTGAAATACACACCTGGGGGCCCAGCCAAAGTCCCATGAAGGAACTGGGCTAGAGACTTAGTCTGAGATAGTTCAGTTGGAACATAATATCTTCCCTTGATTTGGAAAAAAAAATAAGGATAGCATTGGAAGATATTTATCCAGTATTCACAGTGGGCTTGAGCCAATGGCATGCATGATGACTCCTAAATATTAAATGCTATTTATTTATTTATTCTATTTTGTGGCTATTAGTGCTCCATAAATGGAGTTTCGGCCTTTTGGCAAAAGCCATAATCTTTGTTTTCTGACACTAGCTAGGATGGATATTTATTTGAAGATGACTCTTTTCTATGTAGACTATGTAGATCTTGATGTTGCCTTATTTTTTGGGATACTAACAAAATTCCTATTCTTATTAGAGCTGTTCTCTCAGCTTTGATGATAGTTCCTCCATTAATTGGATTGGATTTCCCCAGTTCAGACAAAGAAATAATAGAAAATGCCTAAGAACACCTTGAGTACCATTTATAAGGTTGTGAAAACAAGAATGCAAGTCAGAAACCATTTAATAGTGTTTGTACTGATATCAGAATAGAGTATCCTGTTAAGCTGTTTTTATTTAACATTTTTCGAAGGCAAGAGACCAGTAGTAGGTTCCTACCGGTTCGGCTGAACTGGTAGTAGTTTGGCAGCCTAGATTGCTGGAACCGACAGCAACCTAGGCATGCCACGCTCCCGAACTGGTTCTCTGGGCAGGGCCGTAGGTGCCGCCATCTTGTTTTTTGCTTCTGTGCATACGCAGAACATTTTTTATTGCACTGCGCATTCACGTGCATCGTGCATCAAGTACGCACCCGTGCGAAGCGCGCCCACAAGCAAACCAGCAGTAGTGTTTGCCAGAACCCACCCCTTGCAAGAGACCAAATAAATTAAAATGTTGAATAGCTGAAGGTAAAATAATCTATTATAACCTGAGATATACACTTGTCTATAATAAAGGCCAATAGTTATTGTTACAGTATTATTTTTCTGTAAACATTATGAAAAAGATGTTATGCTTTCCTCAGCACTGAAACCACAAGAAATATGGAAGTAATTTCATATAAAACTATAAAAGGCAAAAATGGGAAGTAAGTTTCCCATTACAGACAGAAGGCATACATCTGTTCTAAAAAATAAAAAGCTGTTACATTTCATGAGTAACATTTTCCTTTGTTACACTCAGATATGGCAGAGTTCTATCATGACAACTGACTAATATGGGGCATTATATGTTTAATATCACAGCTCCATTTTTAAAGGGCATGCATACAAATCAGGGATATGGTATTCTCAAAGAATAAAGCTCACAATTGGTAAATGATGGATCAGATCATTCTTGATAGTGGAGAAATACGTTGTAATTAAATTGACTGAAGGATTTACCTGTGCAAATGCATTACAAGAAAATAAGTTTCACTGTACAAAATCCTTAGGATTATCAGAATATACTTACATTTTAACCCATCTTTTATTTCTTTTTTCTTCCTTATTCTATATTACTTTATTAGTTTTAGAAATATGTAATAAATAATATTTTGCACTGTCCGTATGAAGAGTAGAATGCGCAGAATAGGTTGATTACAGAATCACCTTCCATCTTATCACAGGAAAGTTAAACTTTTACTTTGTAGTATGATTATGGATAATTTAAAATTTTTACTTTGTAGTATGATTATGGATACTTTATTTACCTATCTAACAGTGGTATAATGCTTACATGTTTAAATGGTTGCTACTCTTCATAGAGACAGTGCAAAATATTATTTATTACATATTTCTAAAACTAATAAAGTATTATAAAATAAGGAAGAAAAAGAAATAAATCAAAGATGGGTTAAAATGCAAGAAAGAAAAAATAATAGAAAAGATTAAAAAGAAATATACTAACATGTGGTTTTCAATATTCTCTACAGCAGTTATAATTGCAATTATAAACCTACCTCTTTTTATAAATTACATTGTAATTGTATTGTTTCTGTAATCTAGCTTATCTAATCATCAGACCCATAAATCATAAATTCATCTTTTTATGTTTTATGCAGAACATCCATAAGGGATTTCCAGTCATCAATAAACATAAATGTTGTCTTTTCTCTGATCAATTAAATCAATTTGGCTGGTCAAACAAATCAGTTTGACCATGTGATAAATTAAGAATACCCAGTATTAATATAAAACCTTTAACTAGTATAGATTTACTAATAACAAAATAACACTAAAAATCCTGTAACCAACATTTATTTTTTAGCTATTGATCTTTTTAACATTTCATTTGGGGGAGAGGGGGAATCCTGTCTGACTAAACTACAAGGATTAACTGTATCTGGCCAATCAGAATATTTTCTCTTTTATTTAATAATAGAGAATTTTAATACTTGCAAATGCCACATAATGTTCAAATTAAAAAGTCATGCTACATTCTTTTCAACCCTTCGAAGGTCTAAAAGAAGCCTCTAAATGTTCACATTTAATATATCTTTTTCCTTAAACTTCTTTACTTAAAATTGATTTTTAAATAAAATAGTGTAGAGCAAATATATAGAAAAAATAAATCTATATCACCTCTGTAATAAATGAATATGCCAGGAAACTGCTTGAAACCTGTTATTAATATTACAATGGTGTTTTTAAAATCGACTGATTTTTATATCTGTGTGTCTCTTTGCTTGCACCTTTTAAGGAATCAATTCCCTACTTAAATATGAGATATTACCAGGACCTGCATATGAGAATTTTCAAATAAACTCAAATACTGGAGAAATTAGAACAGCCAATTCGCTTGACAGGGAAATTCAAGAGGTTCTTCATATTAAAGGTAAGGCGTTTGAGATATTATACATACAATGATCCAGGGATTATACATAGTTTTTAACTGACTATTTCCCTTTAAATTTAATTTGTCTGAAATGTACAAGGAAGGTGTTTGATTTGTATCATTTGTGTCCTATATTGTTGTGGCCCGACAGTAGCCAGCAGAGCTCTTAGCACAGTGAAGAGGTTGGGGTGGAACATGTACTGGAGGCTGGGGAAGGCTTGGATGAGGACTCTGTCGGAGACAGAGATGGTACCAAGGCCGTCTGGCAGTTCTCAGCTGCCTTCGGAGCTAGATAGCAGTGAGGCAGAGGAACAGCTGGAGCCTGTTCCCAGTGTGCACATGCACAGAGCTGCCAGAAGAAAAGAACAGCTCAGAAATTGACTTGGGAGTAAAGCCACATGTGGACGGTGAATGGAAATAAAAGAGGAGCGAAAGGGGAATGGGCTTTTGCAGGAAACAATCTGTTTGTTTGTTTGTTTGTTCGTTAGTTTGTTCATTAGTTCGTTTCAGGAGTGTGAAGATCTGTCCGTGAATCTCAGAGACTCTGTGCCCAGTCTTTCCTTGCACAGCACTGCGTTTGGAAAATATTTACATGGCAGCTTTCCAAGGTAGATAAGGTCTGTGGTCATAAATTCACCTTTGAAAGACTGTTTACCAGGCCTTTTCTGAAAGAGAATGAGAGGAATTCACATTCATTTAATAAAAGGGGTTTTGTCGGGACCAGGAATCTGCTTCGTGCTTTTTGGGAAGCCTAGGTCAGAACATATATATGTGAACATATTCGCAATCTGATCTTGTCAATCTGTTACTATAAATCAGTTTTCAAATATGCTTCTTTTCAAATATAGTGCTTGTTCAAGATGGGGGCACTCCCTCTTTATCCAGTACAGCATCAATTATCTTTAGAGTACTAGATGAAAATGATCATACTCCTAAGATCATCTTTCCAGTTTCTGATATCCAAATATTGGAGAACCAACTGCCTTCAACAATAACAACACTCCTGGCTGTGGATGATGATATAGCTAATAACGGCATAGTGCAATATCAAATAATTGGTAAGGTGAATAATTTAATAATGTATATTTATTTTAAAAAAGCAAGATTTAAAATTTGGCATTTGCTGACCTTATTTAACTACTCTTAAAATGTGATCATTGTAATATTTGCATTTTTGTAATATTGTAATATTGTAATATTTGCATCTTGTGTTAATATGATTTATTTATTTTAATACAATATTATTATTTTAAAAACTCTTTACATTCTACAATACAGGAAATATGTAAGTCCTTTGAAAAAGTCTAGCTGTCCCATTAAAAATCTTATTTTTTTTCCTTAGAAAACATCAGTCATTCTTAAATTCACAATGCAAATTTACGTCCTGCATCTGAATACTGAATCAACAGTTAATCTCTAAAATTCTGGGTAAAATGTTTTCTAGTATTTGGGACTTTCGTCAGTAACAGCTCTTACATAGTATTTATATGTAAATACATATCAGTGTATAGAAAGCTTTTCTTGTTTTCTGTTCTGTTTTTAATTGACATATTCATTTTGTATCATTTTGAAGGTGGGAATACCGGAGGATACTTTGCCTTGCACAAAACTACAGGAGACCTTTTCACTACTCGCAGTTTGAACAGAGAGAGCGTCAACAATTTTACATTGGTCATAGAGTGTTTTGATCTAGGCACTCCAGCAAGAAGTTCTGTTATGGAACTACAAATCAGAGTCCTGGATGAAAATGACAACAGTCCTTTATTTACAAGAAATCATTACCAAGCAATTATAAGTGAAGATATTGAAGAAAACTCATCAATTCTTGAACTGTTTGCTTTAGATGCAGATGAAGGTCCAAATGGAAAGGTTGTGTACACTCTAATGGATGAATCTCTTGGATTGTTTACTATTAACAGAACTAGTGGTGTTGTCCTTACTAATAAACCAATGGACCGAGAGAGACAATCTCAATATATATTTAAAGGTATAGCGACAGATTCCGATGTCCGACAACCAAGAAGTGCCAGTGTTACTATAGTAGTACAGATTGAAGATGTAAATGACAATAATCCTTTTTTCTTAGAGAATCCTCTTAAACTTCAAGTATCCTTTCAAACACCTATAAATCAGGCAATAGCGACTGTGCAATCCAGGGATTTAGATTTAGGTTTGAATGGAACAGTGAAGTTTCGGTTTGTGACACCAGCTACAATACTTGAGATGGATTCAAATACAGGTGAAATATTTCTTAAGGAACCTGTATTTTACGATGGCTTATTCACCCACCACCTGATAACGGCATGCGATCAAGGGACCCCAGCTAGAACTGCTACAGCTGTTGTGATCATCTCTTCTAAAGCCCACACGGAAATGATTTCTTTCAGTCATACTCAGTATGAAGCAGTGGTTCCTGAAAACAGCGAAATGGGTGAGTACCTAATCATATTGTGTCTTCTGTAATGCTATGTATATATGTATGAATATATATGTGTTAAAAGGCATTCTAGGACAGAAGTTTACAGAAAAATCAAAAATAAGCTACAATTTGACGTTTGAACCCATATTAAAACACGTTCGCTACCTACTCATTTATCTCATTTTTTCATTTTCAAAGTCTTTAGCTCTCTTTTAGATAATCATGATTTTCTGTCTCTAATATACATTGTTCAGTTGCCATCTCAAGTAGTTCTAAGCCAGTGGTGGGATTCAGCCAGTTCATACCTATTCGGGAGAACCGGTTGGTAATTTTCTAAGAGGTTCAGAGAACTGGTTGTTGGAAGAAATCTCCTTTTGTTTTTTTCCACTTTACAGGGCTGATCCTGTAAGGAAGGCAGGAAGGAAACATTCTAGCGTTGTTTCTAGCCTAATCTTTATTGCCCTGCTTACAGAAACTGCCTCTCCGGTTAACCCTTATTACATTGTAACAGCTAAGGCAAAGCGTCCATCGACCTGAGTGACCTTGAGTTGGCCATGCCCACCCAGTCACATGGCCACCAAGCCTCACCTACCCAGATGGTCATTAGGGCAGAGAACCGGTTGTTAAATTATTTGAATCCCACCACTGTTCTAAGCTGCAACAGACAGTAAGGCATTTTTACTTCCTGTTTTAAAGACAATTATTTGGTTTGAATGTTTTCAAAACAGCAATGTACAATTTTAGCTTTCTCTGGGCACAATGAGATTATATCTGCTGAATATAACTCCATATTGGCGACGGGAAGAGTATCTAGCTGAACATTACTGCTGGCATTGTGTATCTATGTATGCTTAATATGTTTAGTTCTTGGAATAAATAACTTCCAAACACTTTATCATCCTTATTTCTCTTCCCTGTCTTCTGCTATCATCATAATAGGCTAAATGCATAACCGATATTCAAAAATGAGTTTAGTAAATATATTTGGCATGTTAATATGATAAAATAATATTTTCCTGGTATATAGCTGTAAACAGTAAATATATGCCACCAGTTATCAGTTTAATCTGCTTCATGCTTTTAATATGTTTTAGAATAAATTTAATATTTGCTTTCACAGGTACTTCTGTTTTTACTGTTGCTGCTCATGACCACAGTTTGATGGAAAACAATGTAAAATATACAATCATCAGTGAACATGAGGATATTTTCTATATTCATCCCATCACAGGTAAATTAGCCTATTTATCTTCATTTGTTCTAAAATCAGTTGAGGCTTTAGTAAAATGTTTTCCACAGTGGAGTTATAATTGCATTTGTATAAACATCATTCAAAGGGTTAGTGGCTATTTATTTAAATTCCAGTAAAAATTGGGTTTAGTACTTTAATCTTAAAAAAAGATGTGTGCTTAAAATAAAATTTTAAATAGTTTTTTTTCCTTAAAATTCATCTGAATTGAGAATATGATTTATCCTTCTATAGTGATGTCAATAGCAAAGGTCAGCAATATATATTTTTTATCTTAAGGTAAAGATAAATGTAAAGGTCCCCCTCACACCTAGGTGCTAGTCAGTCCCGACTCTAGGGGGAGGTCCCGACTCATCTCTGTTTCTAAGCTGAAGAGCCAGCACTGTCTGATGACAATTCCCAGATCCCATGGTAGTGGATCTGACTATTTGAGAGACCGCCTTCTGCCAATCACCTCCCTGCGTCCCATCAGATCGCATAGAGTAGGCCTCCTCTGAATTCCATCTGCCAGTCAGTGCCGACTGGCGACTACGCGGAGGAATGCTGAATGAATGTTGTGTTTTACTGGTTTATTTTTTTTATTCACATTTTTCTTTTTTTTCTTGTGTTCTGTCTTGCACTCCCTCCCTATTAATTGTAAGCCGCCCTGAGTCCCCTCAGGGAAAAGGGCGGCCTATAAATGTCAATAAACAAACAAACAAACAAACAAACAAACAAACAAACAAACAATTCCATGGTCATGTGGCTGGCATGAATAAATGACAAAGGCTCACGGAACGCTGTTACCTTCCCACCAAGGTGGTCCCTATTTTTCTACTTGCATTTTTACATGCTTTCAAACTGCTAGGTTGGCAGAAGCTGGGGCAAGTAATGGGAGCTCACTCTGTTACATGGCGGTAGGGATTCGAACTACCGAACTGCCAACCTTTCTGATCAACAAGATCAGCGTCTTAGCCACTAAGCCGCCATGTCACCCTATTTTTTTTTAATCTTAGATATCTTTAAAAAACACCCAAATATTTCATTCAAAATTCCCTAAACCAATTTCTGACTTCATGCACCAATAAGACTCAAGGTACTCAATGTTTTCAAAGTAACTGTTACTATTACAAAAGTAACAGTCTCTTTAACAAAAAAAGACTGTAAGATGGTAACAATTATTAATTTCATGCTGGTGATTTCATGCCAGTATATAACCAAAGGAAACTAAAACTAATGAAATCTTGAATCTATAAATGTTGGATTAGATTTGGGAAGCTATGAGTCATCCTCCCAAGGACTTCCTCCTCCTTCCTTTCACAGGTGATGTATTTATTGCTCCTTCTCATTTGGTCGCATAAGTCTTCACTTCATATTGCTTTTTCTGAAAGCTGGCCTTTTTTTGACATGAAGAGTTGATTCAGTAGGAGTTGGGAGGAGACCTGCACTCACACTACTAGGGTCCCAGTAACGTTTCAGCTCTTCTATAATCTCAGTGAAGATGTATCTCGGTTATGGTATCAAGACTAGTACTGCCAACCTACTTCAACAGCTCACTTGATAGATTGCTCCGTGAAGATAGTGAAAGGGCCTCCACATGCCACACAGAAGCCTGCATGGGACAAGTTGAATGAATAGTAGAGTGAGTTGCCGTGACCCGACAAAAGCGCGAACGTCAAAAGCGCGCCGACAAAACCGCGGCGCTAAAACCGTGATGTCAAAAGGGCCCCGACAACAGCGCGCCGACAACAGCGCGCCGACAGAAGCGCGATTTAAGTTAAGGTAAGGTTTAGAGTTAGGTTTAGGGTTAGGTTTAGGGTTATTTTTAGGGTTAGGTTACAGCGCGCTTCTGTCGGTGCGCTGTTGTTGGCACGCTTCAGCGCTCATTCGTCGGCGCGGTTTTGTCAGCGTGGTTTTGTCACCGCGGTTTAGTCAGGCGCGCTTTTGTCATTCGCGCATTTGTGGTGGAACCGTGAGTTGCTACATATGGAGCCTTGAAGCTGGGTCAGTCCAGCAAGATTTGTCTTGAGGATGAAAGGAAGAAGGAACAAATGCAAATACATTGCATGGTCAACTTATCCCAAATACTAAAATAAAATCTTAATCTAATAAGATCTTGTTTGGTGTTACTAATTTTTTAAAATATCTATTACATATAAAATTTTGGATATACAGTAAATGTATGAGTATTCAGACTGTCACTTTCAGATTGAATTGATACAATTCAAGGTCATTTCGACATCATTATATTACTCCATTTTACAAAATAGCATGCACATAATTCTTTGAATATATAAGTATATTTTAACCCTGCATGTTTTTGGAATTCAAATGGAAGGTGTAGCATTTAGGGTCCCGAGGCTGAAGATGAAAAGAATGTAGTCCACCCACGGATAGCTGAATCAACCAAAGTTTATTGAGCGTCCAGAATTGACATGAGAATCAACAGCAAAATTATTAATCATGAAACATCATTCTTATAGTGTTTTCAGCTTCTTTGAGCTCTACCTACTTTACGTGTTATATCATTATTGGCTAACAAGTCTCCAAGGCACAATAATTGGTTAGTCTTTACATCATTGGTGTTCGTGAGAACGTTCACGTTGTAATAGCTGAGGAAATCAAGTGTTATCAAATGAGTGAATAAGATGTTGCAGGTTATACTTGGTTTCATCGCCTGGGAACACTGCAAGCAAAGAATAGCTGACAGGCAAATATTTTCTGCAGATTGCTGCAGTTTTTGCTTACACGTGTAACTTCAGTTCCAAGGACCATTCAGATGATTCACTGTAAAAACCCTACAGGAAGGGAGTTCCAAAATTATGGATGAGATTCACGAGGCATCACATTTGCTGCTGGTGTTGTAGAATCTCCAGGGAAGGCCTATCTGTAGTTTTATACTGTATATGTTTAAAGTCCAGATCAGAGGTGGGTTGCTACCGGTTTGCACTGGTTCGGGCGAACCGGTAGTGGAAATTGGGACTGGGTCGCTGAACCGGTAGGGATGGCAGGCTGGCCACGGCCCTGAACTGGTTCCCCGGTCACCCATGCCATTGCCAGCATGTTTTTTAGTCATTTTATAATGTTCTACGCATGCACAGAACAATTTGCAAGCAACGTGTGGCGGGTGTACCCGCAAAGTGAAACAGCAGTAGCAGCGCCAGCAGCAACCCACCCTGGTGCAGATTATGTATATCACTTCTTCATTCAAAGTTAGGTTTGTTTATTCTCCAGTTAGCCCGTTAATTGTACTGATAAGAAATATTTTTTCCAATAATGTGTTTTTTTTAAAAAAAATATAAGATTTTATTTATTCTGATATGGGTACAACGATTGTGAACTTCATATCAGTTTTATTTACCAAATTAAACAGAGTAAAGATGGATTTTTTGCCCTCTAGATTTAGTATTTAACATCAACGTTTTACACAGGTTGATCGAAAAAAGGAATGTAAATCTATTCTGTATTTGTGAGAATTGAATTGCATTTTGTATTTAAAAGTATATTTTGTATTTGAACTTATCCCCAAATGCTGAAGTCAAAAAGAAAATGACCTGAAACAAAACAATGTTTTAAAGATTTTAAGATGAAACAGGCTAGATTTTATGAGCAAAGTTGCTATACACTAAATGAATACCAGCTGACTGCTGAAAACATAATTTCCTCCTGGCTTTGGAAAAAGAGATCTACTGCTTAGTTAAACCCCAAGTATGTTTTTAATAATCAATTATTTTATTAACATGACTGTCTTATTTAATCTAAATCAAGTTCACATTTGGGAACATTTATAAAAGATGTTTTCAACAACTCCTCAGCTAATAGAATAGAGTAAAAATAAAACAAAACAAAGTGAAATAGTTTATATACTGCCTGACTTTTTGTTGGCAGAGTAATCAGGATATATTTCATATTCACCCAAGGTTTCATTTGTGTGGGGATGGTTTGCTTAAATTATTTTGAGGCTTGATTTACTTGTATCATCATGCTGTGCAATACAGCTTTGAATGGAGTAAAATGCTAGGAAACTGGCATATGCCCAACAGGAACATAATTGAATAATTGTTAACTAGGATACTTGCTGATTAGGAAATAGTGCATGCTGTTGTTGCTGCTACAGCATCCAGCCTGTCATGAAGAAATGCCACCATGTAAGGGAATTCTCGGGGCAAGTAGCTAAGATGACCACAGAAGCCTATAGTCCAGTGATGGCGAAGCTTTTTGGCACAGAGTGCTTAATCCAGAACGCATGTGTGCATGCGCGTCCCGAACCACTGGAAACCTGAAGACCATCTGGCTGTCACATGCACGCCTGTTTTATGGGCATTTTTGTGGCTGTTTCCAAGCCATTTTTTTGTGCCAAAAGCCGCCTGGTGTTTGGCTGTTTTCAAGTGCTTCAGCGGTCTGGCACCTGCAAAGACCAGCTGGTTGTGCCGGAAACCAGAAGAGCAGTTGGCAACGGCGCACGTGATCTAGAGGGGGCTCGGCGTGCCACCTCTGGCACACATGCCATAGGTTCACCATCACGGCTATAGTCTATCCTAAGTATCTGTCAGTGACATATGAATTTTCTTGAAATTGCAGCTGGCTAAACAAGCTTTGTATTGGCCATTAGTGCTCTCTAAAGGCAATAAAGGCTCTGTAGTTCTGCTTCTTTCAGTTTAAATCAAATGGCCCACATGGTAGATTTTCTTCATAGTATAGGTTTGAATCACCCCCATGTTCACTTTTGATTTTGCAAAGGTTATCTTGCAATTCACCAGGAAGATACATAGGTTGACTTTAAAGCACAGGTTTAGTTCACTTAAAAGCATAAATGACAAATGTAAAGATGTGACCCACAGCTGTTCTCTTTAAAAGTCTTTTTGGTCCAAAGAATTTGTGCCATATTTGATCTTGGAGGTTACTGGTTTTCTACATCTATTTTCTCAAAATCTGTTATTGTCTCTGTCTTTCATTATGGGGAAAGCTAATTTTCTTTGTATAGCCTTCTTACACCTTTTCTATGATCCACACACAGAGAGCCAATTTTCTGGCACTGTTTCTTGTAACTCAGTATTTTCAAGGCTAATACCCACATTAATCTACCAAGTTGGCATCCCACCACATGGGGAAAGTGTTAATCTTAGCCACCCAGAAAATTGGAGGAAACTGCTTCCCCCATTCTAAGCTGTGTGCTTCTCTGGAATTGAGATTTTGTTTTTATTTCAATTATATGTGGTTTAAAAGACATACATGCTTCAAATCAATTGCAAAGATGCACACATTTCTATTTATATAGAATCAAATATGTACATTTTAATTTTGCTATTCTGGTTTTCAGAAGATTACATGTTGGCCTGCTTTATATTTTTTCAGGCTGTAGGAAAGGGACCCTATAACCTTTGTGGTAAACAAACAAACAAACAAACAACAAACAAGACAAAATGTTCTACATATCTTTGATTGCTCTATTGCTTAACTTCAACAAGAACAGATGGTATACCTCACTATTATCCATTAATTTTTGTAAGAACTATTTTATTAAAGATGTCAAGAATCTTAACTTGTTGCCAAATTGCCAGAATATTTTTTTCATTTTCAAAATTTCTAATTTAGAAATTGGAATGAGAGGATGATTTTCATTGCACATGTAACAGTCTGATGTAGATAACTTATTTTGTCTTTAGGTGAAATTACAGTAAAACATCCTGTATTTCTTGACTATGAAGTCAGAAAGGAAGTGCATTTTGCAGTTTTAGCTGAAAATGGCATGGCTTCAGCAGTGTGTGGTGTGACAGTATTCTTACAGGACATTAATGATAATGTACCTCAGTTTGAACAAAGCTATATCAGAACATCAGTTTGGGAAGGCCAAGCCTATGATGCTTATATTACACAGGTAAGAACATGGGAATACAAACATCACTCTGCTGGATCAGATCCCTGGCCCATCTTGTATCACAGTGGCCAAGGTAGCCCAATGGTTTTCCACCAGATTGCCCTTCAGAGACAGCAAGAAGTGTTAAGTTCCCTATAAGCTACCAAGCAAGTAGTATAGTAGTGTGTTGCATGTGAAGGCATTGTAAGAAGAAATACTACTGCAAAATCAAGAAAGAAAACTGCTAAACTTCTATTTGGATATGTGCTTCCCGTTTGAATGGAAACCTATAACCAGAGTTTAAGAAGCTAGCCAAGAGCTTCCATGCACATTGTTTATCCCTTGTTCAGAGCCGAGGTGGCGCAGTGGTTAAATGCAGCACTGCAGGCTACTTCAGCTGACTGCAGTTCTGCAGTTCGGCTGTTCAAATCTCACCGGCTCAGGGTTGACTCAGCCTTCCATCCTTCCGAGGTGGGTAAAATGAGGACCCGGATTGTTGTTGGGGGCAATATGCTGACTCTGTAAACCGCTTAGAGAGGGCTGAAAGCCCTATGAAGCGGTATATAAGTCTAACTGCTATTGCTATTCAGATGTGAATGACAAAAAAATTCAAAAGGCAAATTTAGGATTTGGAAGTCTCTACAAATACATTAGATTACTATACATATTATTTCAGCCATTTCAAATATAATAAAAGTTGTCTGTAAGTTCTTTTTTATCGAGATGTATTTCATAAGTTGTTGATGAAATGCATTTGAATTGTACATGCACATATTGTCCACACATGACCAAAATATGACCAAAAACATATTCTGGAAAACAGAACAAAACAAAAAGCTAACTTCACTTATTGTCTCAAGATTAGCATGGATTTTGTACCCATACAGATCTATGCAACAGACTCTGACAGTGGACGAAATGGAGAAATTGAATATTCTATTTTATTTGGGAATATAAACGAAGTATTTTTCATTGATTCAGAACGAGGAATTATATCTACAAATATGGCTCTGGATCGTGAAGACATTTCATTATATAGGTTTGTAATGATTATAAAATCTATATTATATCATGTTTGACATAAGCCTTGAAAATGTGTTACTTATCAGCAAATACAATACAGATATGTATATGGGTTATACACCAGAGGTGGGTTCCTACCAGTTCGCACCTATTCGGTAGAACCGGTTCGTCAAATCTACCGAACCGGTTAGAAGAGGTTCCACCAGTGGACCCGGAAAGCAGGCCACACCTACAGAAGAGGTTCCAAATTTTTTTGAAACCCACCACTGGTCCTTGGATATGATTATTCTACACTATCATGCTCATATTTATGAAACTCAGTGGCTCTGTGAAAGGTAAGGATGACTACTGTGTGTGGTGCAATCAGAACATTGCGTGTGTTGAAGTTGTTTTAACGCAAACCAAAGATGCCTTTTAAAAAACAAGTTTGCATCCTATTCTTATGCATGCCAGTGCTGTGTGTGAGGTAATTTAAGGTGGTTCTGACAAGTGTCGTCGGCATCTTCATATCAGGTCACATGGGTGGCAAGCCACTCCCACAAAGTAGGCCACACCCACAGAGTAGGTTCGAGCAATTTTTGAAACCCACCACGGTTATACACATAATTCCCCCCCCCCCCCCTGAATCTGGACCCTAGCTACACCAAATGTGTTGGTTGTAGTTGTATATTATTTGAATACTGAATGCTGTCTTGTTTTGTTACCTGTGTCCTTCAGTGCTTATCGCCATACTCTATGGCAGAAATATAATATATCAATGTTAATTACTTTGTTACTTGTTAAGTATTTTGGGGAGCACACGTTTTTATTTATTTGATAATATGGTTTTAGAATCTCATTTTCTGACACAGAATCATACGAAGTTGTCGAATCAGATAGTGGTCCATCCAACACAGGGGTGTCAAACTCTATCCCATTGTGGGTTGCATTGGGATTTTGTTTGCCTTTGAGGAGCCAGTGTAGGCATGGTTTGGTTATCACAGCTGGCTGGGTGGGAGTGTCTGCACCTGGTGCAGTAGGGACCAGTCTCTTGCCATCTCCGGGATGGCCTGTGGACCATCTCCGCAATCTATCATGGGCCAGATTTGGGCCAGATTTGGGCCAGGGGCCACATATTTTATCTTTGATCTAGCAAATTATGACTTACATGATGGCAGAGTTCTCCATAATTCCACCTTGGAATCTTTCTCAACACTGACCCTGAAAGTCTCTTCATGCAAATGATAGTATAGATCCCTTTCTTGGGAACTATTACTAACCATTATGTATGGAATAGTAGTTGTTTCTGTGAAGAATGTATTTTGCAGAGAAAGTACAGAGAAATAAATATTCTTGGTCACAGTTTGGAACTCATTTTCCCCCATTTCACTTTTTTTCAACTAAGGATGTTGCATTATCAAACTTTTAATACTACACAAAAGCTCTTTAAGCTGTCTGTTCCCCCCCTCCCCCAATAGCTGTGCATTTAACATATTCAAAAGCGGAGCTGACATAATTAAGTGAAATCAATGAACTCAGAATGCAACTATAGTAAGATCACAAGAAATGCTCATAATTAAGCCTTTTAAAATGAATTGCTCACTGGGCTATTTAAAGTATTTCTTCTGTAGCATGTTTTAGCTAAAATAAAGTGAAGAACAGGTCCTTTTAAAGTAGGTAGTTATAGAATTTGTCTCTAAAAACATAAACATTCCAGGAATTTCAGGATGCTTTATTCTGTCTCCAGTTCTAACAAGACTGGAAGGAAAATGCTTTTTATAGCCCAGTTCTGTTTATTTTCACGTTCTGTTCATTTAAATGTTCATTTAACTTACTTTTCTCAGTGCCTTGTATTTCAATGTAAATCTTTCCCTTGGTTATATTTTGTCCATTGAAATCAAAGGCTTTAGTGTGAGAGGTGTTGTGGCCCAGCAGGAGCCGTTGGAGCTGCCACCAGACTCCAACAGCGAGGGGCCCTATGAGTCGGCTCTGGAGGAGGACCCTGGACAGGGTTCCGACTCCGAGCAGGGCGCAGAGAGGCTGGTTGGCCACCAGGAGGCGCCTAAGCCTTGGACCAGGGGGAGGAGACAAAGGAGAGTAATCCAGATGCCAGCAGTGAGTTGTTCCTGGATGCCCGGCACCAAAGAGCTAATAGGCGTCAGGAACAGTTGCGCAAGTACAGCAGGTAATTGCACTCAGCTGGTGGTCATTAGGCTCCTCTCCAGACTATAAAGGACTGCTTGTGCATACCCCCCTCTTGCAGAAGCCAACGCAGGAATTAATGTTGGAGAACATTATAGTGACCTTGGCAAGCTGGATTGCTGCCACGGCTTATCTGTGCTGGATGGAAGCAGTTCCAAGTAAAGCAGCCTTCTGCAATTGACTGATGGCAAATTTGTCGATGCCTATGGTGTTCAAGTGGTGCTCCAGTTGTTTTGGGACTGCTTGCCTTTGCCATAGTCATTCTATTTCTATTTGTAGATCTTTGTATTTTGTTATCTTCTCCAGTTCTTTCTGTTCTATTCTGCTGTCTATTATTATTATTAATGTTATTATTATTATTTCAAAACAAAATAAATATAAAAATTGCACAAGGTGAAATATACCGTATTTTCCGGAGTATAAGACACACCTTTTTCCTTCAAAAAAGAGGCTGAAAATCTAGCTGCATCTTATACACTGAATACAGCATTTTTTTACCTCCCGAAACCACCCCCCTTCACCAAAATGGCCATGTATAGCCTTTAGGAGGTTTTCAGAGTGCTCCTGGGAGTTGGGGAGGGCAGAAATGAGTAAAAAACTGGCCGTTTTTTGCTCAATTGTGCGTCCCCCAGCGCCAAGGAGTATTCTATAAATGAAAAAACGGGTCGTTTTTAGGAGGTCTGCAGAGTGCAAAAACTTTTTTTAAAATTTGCCTCTTCAAAATCTTGGTGCGTCTTATACTCCGGTGCATCTTACTTTCGGAGTACTCCGGTACTCCGAAAAATACGGCAGTCATTTTACCATCAGATTTGCCGGTACAGTTTCAAGATGGTGGACGTACAAATGAGGCTGCTTCTGGTTGCCTAATGCTAGTGTAAAACATATTTGTGCAGGTTTTTTTTAAAAAAATTCTATTTCTGAATTGTATCTGATGTATCTAATTCAGTGTGTCTGGGAATAATTTCCCAAGCTTTTTTTCTAAACATATTACTGAATGCACAATTAGAAATGATTTCATGTGCTCTAAAATAAATTGTTGCTTTTAAAATGCATTTCCCTTGAACAAACAATAGCCAAACTCAAGACTAATTTTTTTTTTGAAACTTCTGAAACTACAGTGATCTATTTTTGAAGCTAAACGCTGGAAATGTTAAAACTTTAAGAATTTCAGAGGGACTGTTAACAGAGACTTTATCTAGATGCCCTTAATTATATATTTTATTGTGTTTTTCAAACAGTAAAATGTAAGAAACTGGTTAGTTTAGTACAGGAGTAGTCAACCTTTTTATTCCTACCGCCCACTTTTGTATTTCTGCTAGTAGTAAAATTTTCTAACCGCCCACCGGTTCCACAGTAATGGTGATTTATAAAGTAGGGAAATAACTTTACTTTATAAAATTTATAAAACAGAGTTACAGCAAATCTCTACCGCCCACCATGAAAGCTGGAATGCCCACTAGTGGGCGATAGGGACCAGGTTGACTACCACTGGTTTAATATGTATTTCTACGTGTACCTTGCTTGATGCCACCTCCTGGGTAGACCTGGCACAAAGCCGATTGGCATGACGCACGCTGATCCACCAAGGTTCCAGACATCTGAGGACAGAAGAACAACTATAGCACAAGAGAAGCGAGCACTCCCCAAAGCCAGAGCTTCCAATGCTATAACAATGGTGCCCTCACTTGTCTGCCCAATAGGAGGCAGAACATTTCATGCCTGATTAGGCCTTACCAACCACCTGCCCGACACACAACCTGTTAGATGCCAAGGTCCTCTTCGAACACGATGGACGAACATCAGCTTACTTACCAATATTCTAGGCATAATTTGAAATTATGGCCGTTTAGAAAATTAAATGCAAGTCTGTAGTTTAAGTAAAATATTCTGACCATTTTAAAACCTCAAAAACCCAGTAGAGAGCCAGTGTCGTAGATGAACGGCAATAGAATCCTAAGATCAAATTGTAATGTTCGTATTTATTCCTGACATATGAATGTTTGTCACTTTTTGAAAGGAGGTTATTGTATCAGGAATGAAAGGGAATATAATTTTTTCATATTTATTTGACAGTGTATACTCTGCTATACGCCATTTACAATATATTAATACATTTGAAGGGATAAAACTGCCGTATATCAATTTAAGACTATTTACAGTACATAAAGCATATTCACTCCATTAAGTCTTTGAGTCTGCTTAGTCCTGTTCTTTTGTTCTAGCTTTTATTGAACTCTCTGAACTTCTTTATGTATCAACAAAAAAAGTGCTGTGCAAGTGTTACCAATTAAAGTTATTTAGTCTTTTGAAGAATATTTTGCTTTAACTTACAAGTAATTGGTGTAAAGTAGTATGGCTCAGAGAGTTTTATCACTGGTTCACCGACAAAAGGACGAACGACAAAATCGTGCCCGACTAAACCGCGGTGACAAAACCGTGTGTTCTAAAGCGCTCCGATGAATGAGCGCTGAATCGCGCCAACAGCGCGGCGACAGAAGCGCACTGTAAAACTAACCCTAACCCTAACCTAAACCTAACCCCTAACCCTAAACGTAACCCTAAACGTAACACTAAACCTAACCCTAAACCTTACCCTTAACCTAACCCTAAACCTAACCCTAAACCTAATCCTAAACCTAAGCCATAACCTAACCCTAAACCTAACCCTAAACCTAATCCTTAACCTAACCCTAAACCTAGCCCTAAACCTAACCCTAAACCTAACCCTAAACCTAACCCTTACCTTAAGTTATAAGCGCTGTTGTAAAGCGCCCTTCTGTCTCTGCGCTGTTGTCGCCCCATTGATGACGTCGCGATTTTAGTGACGCGGTTTAGTCGGGCACGGTTTTGACGTTCGCCCTTTTGTCGGGTCATGTTATCACTTTTGTGTAATGCTTTATTGCTTTAGGAAGTCAATGAGGTGAATCAAAACTAAACTGACTATTTTAGAAGAAATCAATGAGGTAATTAAACTGCTTTTATTAAAATCCCATTGATTTAAGTGAAAATGAATTTAAACTTGATCCATCTCAGTGTTTGCAGATTTAATCTTTACATGGATTATAAAGCAGTTGAAGTCCCACTGAACTCACTAGATGTTATTTTTGAGTAAGACACTACTTAGTCCAATTGGATATTATCTCAGGTGAATTTGTGTATGGCAGGGGTGTCAAACTGGCGGCCCACAGGCCGGATGGATCACACACAGGCCATGCCTACCCCGGCTCCCCAAAGGCAAAAAAGTCACAATATGTCATGTGACGTGATCGAGTTTGATACCCATAGTGTATGGAATCACCTCCTCCTGAAACGAGTATGATTTTTCAATGCAATTGATAATAACGTAGGTAATTATTTTTCTCTCACCATTGCATATACCATTCCTCTTGGTCTATGTTCATATAGGTTCATATCACGTTACTATTGCAGAAAAAATGCAGGAGGGAGCACTGTTTGCTGTCCTAAATTCCAGTACAAAAGGCAGTATATAAATCAATAAGAATATAATGTACATTTTTAGTTTTGTAACTCTATTTCTCTCTCTCTCATATGTAAGGTTCTTAAAAAAGAATTTTAACGCAATTATTAATGCTACTATTCTAATCAATTATTAACATAGTATGGCATTCTATAAATTAAGAAAATCTATTCAGTTGCTTATGTTTTTTTTAAAAAAAACAACAACTGGTAGGCAAATATAGGATTATCTTTCACAAATGATTTTATTATGCTAACATTTTCACTGAAAAAATGACAATTTTTCAGACACTTTGTAATAATTACTATATTATTATATAATTACTATATTACTATACCTGCCAGAGGTGGGTTCCTACCAGTTCGCACCTATTGGGTAGAACCGGTTCGTCAAATCTACCGAACCGGTTAGAAGAGGTTCCACCAGTGGACCCGGAAAGCAGGCCACACCTACAGAAGAGGTTCCAAAAATTTTTGAAACCCACCACTGGTCCTTGGATATGATTATTCTACACTATCATGCTCATATTTATAAAACTCAGTGCCTCTGTGAAAGGTAAGGATGACTACTGCGTTTGTGGTGCAATCAGAACATTGTGTGTGTTGAAGTTGTTTTAACGCAAACCAAAGATGCCTTTTAAAAAACAAGTTTACATCATATTCTTATGCATGCCAGTGCTGTGTGTGAGGTAATTTAAGGTGGTTCTGACAAGTGTCGTTGGCATCTTCATATCCGGTCACATGGGCGGCAAGCAACTCCAACAAAGGAGGTCACACCCACAGAGTAGGTTCGAACAATTTTTGAAACCCACCACTGATACCTGCGTAATGCTTCTGACAGCCACTAATCCCAGGTTTACTGATTCTCTAATAGGTTGATTGTACAAGCTGCTGACAAAGGAATCCCTGGACTATTTGCTAATTGCACAATAGACATAGAAGTTGTGGACATCAATGATAATGCTCCAACTCTGCAGCCATTTGATATTATCCATCTCTCTGAAAGTAAGAATGATTCTCATTTTATGCTTGGATTAAACTTTAAACATAGTTTTAGTTTAGGAAATAGGTTTTCTTTCAATTTACATTCTTGATCAAATAGTAAGTATCATTTTAGCAAATATTCTATGAGGTATTTCTAATACCTATGAATATTCTATTTTTGAACTATTTAAAACAAACACAAGAAATAATATAATCTATTCCTTTAAATCTTGAAACAACATTTGTCTTAAGACACATTAATCTGGAAATTAAGAATTGATTATTATTTATTAATAAATTAAAACATTTAGTTTTAATTTATGTTTAGTTTTTGGGGGAGGGGCCCCTGCTGTGAAGCTAGGACTACCAACTTTAAGAGAATTTTAGAATACTCTTAATTTTGACAGAAGTAACAAAGCATGGTGACTTGAGCTAGCGGAGGAAAATTGAAATCTAACTCAAATAATGATAGCTAATTTAGCAGGTTCTAAAAGTAGACTAGATAGGAAAGAGATGAAAATATCAATAGTTACTAAAATAAATGGCTCTTTACTTCTCTTGAATCATGGGCACTGATTGTTGGAAATCAAAAGTAAAATGGGATTTTACTTTCTTATCCAGTTCTGTGACTTCCCAAATGCATCCAGTTGGCTTCAGTGTGACACAAAATATTGAATTAGAAGAGCCTTTGTCAAGATCTAGAGAAGTTGTCTTATAGAGCCGAGGTGGCGCAGTAGTTAGGGTGCAGTACTGCAGGCCACTTCAGCTGACTGTTATCTGCAGTTCAGCGGTTCTAATCTCACCGGCTCAAGGTTGACTCAGCCTTCCATCCTTCCGAGGTGGGTAAAATGAGGACCCGGATTGTTGGGGGCAATATGCTGACTCTGTAAACCGCTTAGAGAGGGCTGAAAGCCCTATGAAGTGGTATATAAGTCTAACTGCTATTGCTATTGCTATTATAGTTATATAACAATAATTAAAAATAACTACTCTAATATTCTGTGATCACTATTGTAAAAATTAAAAAATGGTTAAGTGTAACAGTTAAGATTCCTATCTTGAAATAATTGTGCATGTGAATAATTAAGGTTTATGAAGGAGGCTGTGGCACATATTGATCTTAGTGATCTCCAGAAGCAAAGTGGATTAAAATCTGGTTAGGAGCAGGAAAACATCCGAGAAGAAGGTTGCTTAAGAAAAGTATATTGCCGTGGCCATGAAGTATGTAGACATCAAGCTACCAAGTGCAACATATGCTCAGATAATTTAGGATGGCCATACATTTGTACTATGGTTGTTGCAAAATGTACAGAATGAAATGTAATATAGAATAGAATAGAATAGAATAGAATAGAATAGAATTTTATTATTTTTATGCCGCCCTTCTCCGGGAGGACTCAGGGTGGCGAACAATTCAAGGGAGAAAAGGGGAACATAAAAAACAAAATACAAATAATAAAAGTAAACAACAGTTGCACAACCATACATGTCGAGAGGGGAGGGAACTCATCACCCCCAGGCCTGCCGGCAAAGCCAGGTTTTGACGGCTTTTCGGAAGGCCTGAAGAGAGGTGAGGGTCCGAATCCCTGCGGGGAGCTCATTCCAGAGGGCCGGAGCTGCCACAAAGAAGGCCCTCCCCTGGGTAATAGCCAGGTGGCATTGGCTGGTAGATGGCACCCGGAGGAGGCCAACCCTGTGAGATCTAATGGGTCTGTGGGAGGTAATTGGCAGCAGGCGGTCTCTCAAGTATATTATTGTTACTTATTTTAGAATTAAGTTTAAAATTTGCCTAACATCTATATAACTATGATCATATGTGATATAACACTTCAGTTTTTTTACTAAATCAATGGTTGGCTTACATTTTTCGAACCATGCAAGAACTACTGGAATATACTCTCATTTTTAAGCATAATTGTTGTAGGTACGCCAGTTGGATTCCTACTGATACAAGTAGTTGCAAATGATACAGATCTGGGCCCACCTCTTCACTACAGTTTTGCTGAAGGTTCTAATCATGGAAAGAAATTTGCAATCGACCAATTGAAGGGAACAATTACACTGGTGAAGGCATTAGATTTTGAAATAAATACTCATCTGGAACTTTTTATCAACGTTTCTGATTCTGTGCATCAAACCATAGAACGACTCCCAATTCTTATAGCTGATGTCAATGATAATCCTCCAGTATTTGTTCAGGATAGCTATCGGGTAAGAAAAAGAAAGGCCAGGAACCAGTAATCTACTTTTTAAAATCAATTAATGGACAATATTTGAAATGCTGTATTTTATTTCCCTTTCTTTCAGGTGATTATACCTGAATGTAAGTACATAGATGACTCTGTCTTGATTGTACATGCCACAGACAAAGATTCGGAGCACAATGGAAATATAGTCTATAGAATGATTTCTCTGTCTGACACATTTTTAATTGATCCACAAAATGGTGAGCATGCGTAAATGAACAACCAAATTGGGAAAAATCCCGTTCAAGATTCTGTGTGCTGAGAATGCTTAATAGGCGGTATTTTCATGCATACCTTGTGTAGCTAAATATATAATTCATGACTTTAAATAAGGATCTAGGTCGGGGTAGTCAACCTGTTTATACCTACCGCCTACTTTTGTATCTCTCTTAGTAGTAAAATTTTCTAACTGCCCACCGGTTCCACAGTAATGGTGATTTATAAAGTACGGAAGTAACTTTACTTTATAAAATTTATAAAGCAGAGTTACAGCAAACCCCTACCGCCCACCATGAAAGCTGGAACGCCCACTAGTGGGCGTTAGGGACCAGGTTGACTACCACTGATCTAGGTACTTCTAAGTTTTAGAAGAAAGGATCCAAGGGGTTGATAACATCATATAGTATTTATTCTACATTTTGTGTTGTATATCTACTCTTGGGCCTATTTAAATCTATTCATCTAATTTAAATGCTATTACTTTTCTGTGACTTAGGAAATTTCACAAAATTAATACATTTTAAGAATATCAGAATTTCTTTAAGTGTAAGAAATAAGTACTAACATGTTACAATGATTTCCACAATAACTACATATGATTTTCATGCTCCTTGAATTTACATGAACTCCATTTAGTACATGCAATTTTTGGCTGTCTGGAATTGTCTTTTTATATTGTCTTTCTTTTTTTGCAGCACTGAAAAACTTTTTAAATGATGACTTTTTTATTTTTGTGCAATACGGAAAGTGGAAACTGTAGTGTTAGTACTAAAAGATTTTGCACAACATAATGCATGTTTTATTTTATTTTAGGTTCACTGTTTCTTGTTAAGCCACTGACTTATCGGTTCAGTCACCCAGAGATTCATCTCCTTATAGAAGCCAGCGACCATGGAAATCCTCCTTTGACTGCTATGACTTCTGTTACAGTGCAGATACAGGCTATGAATACATACATTCCTCTGTTTACAATGGAAACCTATACTTTTACTATAAGTGAAAATGCTTCAGTTGGGGAGAACCTGTTCACATTCTCAGTTAATGACCAAGGTAGAAATCATCAAGGCACCAATGTTGTGTATTCCATCATTAGTGGCAATAACGAGAATAAATTCTATGTGAAAAAGCTCGTATTTGGGCCAGAATATTCAGATCAAACAATTGGAAATCTTGTTTTGAGGAACACCCTAGATCGAGAGAAATGTTCATCTTATAAGTTGTTAATTCTTGCATCTGATCCTAAAGCTGCTCATCTAAATTCAACTGCTACCGTGTCGATTACTATTTTAGATGTTAATGACAATCCACCTGTATTTACAAGTTTGGAATATCATGTTCATGTCAGGGAAGATGTTCCAGTTGGTAGTTACATTACTTCGGTGTCAGCATATGATTATGATGCCGGAACCAATGCAGATGTCACTTACAACATAGCCTCTGGAAATGATAAAGGGCACTTCCAACTAGAAGGTAAAACTGGCTCAATACATCTGATTAGAGCTCTAGATTACGAGGCTGCTACGGAATTCAACTTGACTGTCCAAGCTTCTGACGGAGGAATAGTTCCGAAAAATGTGGCTTTTGCTGTTGTTTTTATCAGTGTCCTGGATGCTAATGATTATGTCCCCGTATTTGTTTTACCAAACCTCAAGTGTGGTGTACGGGAAAATATGCCTGCGTTTTCCTCTGTTTGCACAATTTCTGCACTAGATTTTGATGCTGGCCCATTTGGTTATCTTGCCTACTCTATCCAGTCATCTTGCTTGCCTAGTCATGGAAATCGTGGAGATCGTAACCTGTTTATAATAGATTCTTTGTCTGGAAATATCCACACCAAGCAGGTGCTTGACTTTGAACATCAGATTAAGTATTGTTTTGTTGCACAGGCAAAAGATAAAAGCAATTCCACAGCTACCATTACTGTTTGGATTAATGTTGAAGGATTAGATGAACTTGACCCTGTGTTCAACCAAGATGAATATTTCTTTTATTTTCCCGAGAAGAATGAAGCTGGGCAGTGGATTGGTGATGTAAAAGCGTCAGACTGTGATGGTGGAGTGGATGGTGTCATTTATTATACTTTGTTAGGACAATCTTCCTTCTTTTCGATGAACTGTAGCAGTGGGTCTGTTTATTTGGCTGGATCTATTCACAAAAAAAGAAGCAGCAAGAAGGAGAAAGATGGCACTTTTGAACTTCTAATAAAAGCTCATAGTCCAAAGCAGGACTCAAAGTCCAGCATCTGCACAATTATGGTAAGCATTTTTAATAGCCCGGAGAGCTATCCCACACTGCCAGCAGCTAACCTGTCTGTTAGCATTGCCATCTCTATCATAGTACTTTTGTTTTTAGCCATCTGCCTTGCTGTGCTTATTGGTAGATATATACTAAAAGATACCTGCAAGTATAGCCTGAAGAAAGAGATGCCATGTCCCTCAGTTATAGATCTAAACATGCATAGACAAAAGAACTCATCTAAACATTTCCAAGAACCCCAAATCCACGGAACAACTATTCTTCCTTTAGGGAGCACAGCTGATTGGCTGGATTTGATTGGTACCAGGGATAAAAGAAATATTGATAGTGTTTGTGTACAATCCAACTCACATAGCCACGGACCAATAGAAGAGAAAATTGGAGAAAATGTGGAACTAAAAACAATTAATGAACACCCTACTAGGAAGGGTACGAGATCTGCTTTAAGTGACAAATGCTCATTTATACCAGATTCAGGAATTTCAAGGGATTCTGATCAGTTTTCATGTCAGTCTGGAGAAAATAAGATTATGTACATTTCTCAAAACACAGAAGCTCTCCATTACTTCAGAGAACTACTCTGGAACAAAATGGTGTCCCACACACTTGCAAAAGTGACAGTCAAAGAAATTGAGATAATGACTGATCTCACAATGGAATATATAGAAGCACCTGAGAGCAAGGATCTTGTTACCCCATTAGACTCTGTTAAAGATCTTGGAGAGAATCATAACTGGAATTGTTTGCTGAACTGGGAACCCAGCTTTAAGCCTCTTGCTTCTGTGTTCAGTGAAATTGCAGAACTGCAGGATGAAAGTATCGAAATACATAATTTTCCTAAAGGGGACAAATCTTTCATTTTTCCTCCTTTGCTTGCTTCTACAGCTCAACCTGATTTAAAATCATATTTCTCACAGCTGCCAACTTCATTGCCAGATGCATTTTAAAAATATCCCCATTCATCTGATGTCCGTCATTTGAAATCTGCTTCAGTGCTTATAATCCTAGGTTTTTCACCATTTCACCAAAGAGCCATGGTGGCACAGTGGTTAGAGTGCAGTACTGCAGGCTACTTCTGCTGCCTGCTGGCTGCCTGCAATTTAGCAGTTCGAATCTCACCAGGCTCAAGGTTGACTCAGTCTTCCATCCTTCCGAGGTCGGTAAAATGAGGACTCAGATTGTTGGGGGCAATGTGCTGACTCTGTAAACATCTTAGAGAGGACTGCTATTACCTATCTCTGCTGATCATAGAAAAACTTACAATATCTCCAGTTGCTTCATATCTTAATCTGAAGGGAATCAGTTCTAGTTGGTCAACATGCGAACTTTCAACAGAAGAATGAATGACACACACACACAACAGTGAATGACACACACACACACACACACACACACACACACATACATACACCTTTCACCCTGGCTTGGCTGATAACGGATAAGAGCCTGTGGCCTAATGGCTAAGATGTCTGCCTAATATGTAATATAGCCCAGGTTCAAATCCCAGTAAGGGTATTGCTAGCTGATGAGAGCTAAATAGCTTGAAATAGATCTATACTAGTCTCCTTTTATTTATTTATCAGCACAAATATAACAAATGTAACAAAAAGGCAACAGTAAAAAATATTGGGTTTCTGTCTGGATGGTCTCTTGTGACGAGCTGAAGGATAGAGAATGGAAGTGTGACCTTCCTCCCATATTTGGGCATACCAGGGGTTGTGACTTTATATATATATATATATATATATATATATATATATATATATATATGTATGTATGTATGTATGTATGTATGTATGTATGTATGTGTATAATTTTATATTTTTTCTACTTTTAAACTGTACTTACATTTAGAGTCTTTCAACGCTTTAAGACAGGGAAATCAAACTATTTCATTGAGGGCCGCAACAGGGTTGTGGTTGACCTTGGGTGGGCTGGGTAGGGGGATGTGGCCAGAGTGGCCATGGCCAGCTTAATGTTACTCATGTTGGGGGGGATGTGGTGCCCTGGGTGCTCTGCCAGCAAAAACGGGTTCCCGAGCTCCTGTAACCCTCTGCCAGCAAACACGAGCTTGGGAGGGCCCCATGTGGCCCTCTGGAGCTCCGTTTTCTCTGGCAGAGGCACCAAGGGCCGGTCCTTAGCTGTTCTCAGGGTGACCCAGCAGGCCAGATCTGAGCACGCCGTGGGCCGGATCTGGCTCCCGGGTCCTGAGTTTGACACCCCTGCCTAAGAGGAAGTATTTTGCAGTGTGATGGTCCAATTCTGACCAAATTAAGCAACTCAGAAACATGCATGCATACATATATAACACTTAAAGTTCAGACAGCAGCTCTCAATAATGATTGATGGTATAATATTTTGGAAAAAAGCATAAATATTCAGGTAGGATACACATTCTAGATTTGAGACAAATATTTAGAGATAGCCTAGGTATATTTAGAAAATAAAATACGAACCCTAAATACATGAGATTATATTGGTTTACATAAAATATTTTTAAGCCTTATATATATTCACTACTAATGCTTTTTTAGAACAAGTAATAACCTAAGCATTCTATAATTAATTCTAAAATGCTTGTTGGTGATAAAAGTATCAGGTATTACTTCTTTGTTTTAATTAATAAATCATATTCCAACCTTCTGGTTTTGCTTCTCTCTTTTATCATATAATACTATTACAGTTTTCATATTTTTTCACTTTAGATGATAACATTCACTATTCATACAAATCATTATATTTTTGTCATATGAATTGTCACTATGCTATTTTTACTAGTGTATATTGGAAAGGTTAAATTTTAA
The DNA here is from genome assembly GCF_009769535.1 of Thamnophis elegans. Classification (NCBI taxonomy): domain Eukaryota; kingdom Metazoa; phylum Chordata; class Lepidosauria; order Squamata; family Natricidae; genus Thamnophis; species Thamnophis elegans. The sequence goes on from NC_045549.1 coordinate 63,300,907, forward strand.
AATACATATAAATAATATCACAGTCTCATGCTCACGGTTTTCTATTAATGCTTATATATGCAGTTTACATTGAGACTTAGTCAAAGATTCTATGTGAATACAGGTTAGATGCAGAAAGTCTCATTGAAGCATTTTGTTTAAGTTACATTTGTCAAGAGTTGTCTTAATTCATGGCCTGTTTGTTTCTCACAATGCTATATAATTACTAAAACTCTTGCGTTGCTGTTATGCCACATAAGCAGCAGTAGCTTTAACAAGTTCCTACAAAGGAAGACAAATAAGTCTACAGCAATGACAGTCTACAAGAAGGCCATGACAAGACTAAGGCTTGTGCTTTTGTTAACAGTTGCCTCTCAATTTCTGGCCTGGTACTGAAATACGAAATTTATGTTGTCCTTAGTTCTTAATGAGCTGTGGATTTATGTTGACTGATCATTGCTGTAGATGGCAATACCTGGAATCCTCTTTAGAGTTGCATTGACAACCAGATGGCTTACACAAATCCCTATTTGCCTCAGCATGCAAGGCCAATGCCATTGTCTAAGCTAAAATATCTGGAGAGCACCAGATTGTCTATCAACTTTAGAGAACATGGGTAAAATTTGACACAGCTGAGTTAAAAATTCATCAGGTTTTTTTTGTTTTTTCAGGCAACACTGAAAAATGTTATGGACTAAGTTGCCTAGAGTATGTCTAGACTCATATAGACTGGTGGCCTAAAAATATTTATTTAACTTTCTAGTAACATACCAAAATAGCTGCCTTTTTATTATTACCAACAAACCTTGTACCTTCTCCAATAATAGCTGCAAGCTGATTCCTTTTGTAGACATACTTATGCCATGCCATGCTTAAGATAATCAGACTTTAGAAATGTTCAATTAAATATTTTGTTACAATTTTCTTTTTAGTGTATATATTTACTAATCATCTGTCCAAAACTGTGAGGTATATTAAGCAGATGTACTTCTGTCTCATGTGCGGTTGAACGTAGAAAAGTGAATATATACAAGAGGCTGCTATAAATCATGACAGCTCTTTTTTTATTTGTTGTGTAAACAATGTAATTCATTTTTTTTTACAGTAAATTTACTTTTCACTTGCTTCAAATAGTCTCTTCTCTGTTATTTCAGTAAAGAAAGAAGTAGATCAGCATATACTAATATTGGAAGAATAAAATCTGTGAATGGAAAAGTAAATTAAGCCCCAAAGTGTAAAATGTATAAAATAATGTTTTATTTTCATGGCACTTGAACTAACATGAGAATACCAAATTTATTATTTTGATCTAATAAGGACAAAAAGCAATGTATAAAACAGAGCCCAGACAAAGTGGAAGCAAGAATGGATGCAAGGATATAAAGATAGAAATATAGTGAATGTTGTTGGTATAAATTTAATAAATATTTCATTTCATTTTGATTACTATTGCCTACCCCTTGTCTACACTTTGTATTTTCAATTTTTAAATTAAATTTCATAATAAAAATACAAATGAAAATAAAGATATATGCCCCTGAATAAAATTGATCATCTTGCAAAACAATAGTATATACATTATGTGTACATAGAACTGCATTAATCAATGGAATTTGTAATTTTTCCAACACAATAATTTCCAATAATTTTTCCAACACAAATTTCTCCTGCCTCTCTTTTGAAGAACATTATGTCAAAATCGTACTTGACAATAAGCTTTACTGAACATAGATGGATTCATCCCAAGTGAACATGTAGACTTTACTAACATATCATACATAAAATAGCAATAGATGTGGAAGGTACAGAAAGTTTTCACCTCTGATGCCCATGTGTACTACACAATAATAAAAACTGGACATAGCTACCATGTTTCTCCTAAAATAAGCGCTTGCCCTTATTTTCAGAGAGGTCTTATTATGTTTGAGGTGTAGGAAGACCCTTAACATCGGCCCACAGATCAGCTGATCCAGAAAGGGCTGGAAGCTCTGTCTCTGTTTCTGGCACACTCTTGCCAGCCATAGCATTGCTGGCTCTGTTTGCAGCTGCCACTAAAAGAGGGGGTGCAGTAGCTAGGGTTTGCAGGAGTGGCCTCCGCGAGTCCATTCTGTTTGTACGGCAGGTGCATGTGGGGCGCGTGGAGCATGTTCCCCCTCTCCCCCCCCCGGGAAATGGCAGGGACCAGCTGTGCATTCTTTTAAATATTTAGGGGAGGGCTTACTTTGCGGGGAGGGCTTATTTTAGCGCATGCGCTCAAAAGCCTGATTGGGCTTATTATCCGGGAAACATGGTATCTGTTCTGTCCCCCCTCCTTCGTTCGTTCAAAGACAACAGTCAGAAAAACTTAAAAGGAAAGAACTTTATCAGCCTCCACTCGCGCTGGCTGCGAGTCCAAAAATAAACATAAATAAAGTCTCTGGCGAGAAGATAACAGAATGCAAAAACAAAACTCTTACAAAGCAATTCACTTCTCCAAGTGTCTCCTTGAATCAGGGTTACAGAAAGCAAATCACTTCTCCAAGTGTCTCTCACAAACAAACCACGACCGATGAATGATGAACGAAACGAGTGAACGTTGACTTCTGCAACCAGGGCGTGGCACCATCCGTCCTTTTATTTCCAAAAGTTAACACAAACGAGCCCCAGCCGCATTGTTAATCTTGCATCCTGACTCAACTCACAGCAACCTTCTGCTGAGTCACAACAGGTATCTATATACTTATGTCATTAAGATTATTGAAAGAAATGCATACCACTGTAGAAACACTAGACAGCATTGATGACTTACCGACAAGCTGAGTCATTCTAAGCCAAATTCTTCCTTTCGGATAATCAAATGAAGGTCTCTGGTAATCATATTATCGAGTTCTAATACAGTTTTTTTTAATGCTGACACACGTCTGTAGTGATAAGATCTTTCATAAAGCATAACAATCTATTAAGTGCTCATATTTGGCTAGAACCTTTTCCCAAAGAAATATTCCTGTGGCTTGAAGCACCTCTGCCAGAATAAATAAGTTTATTGTAACAGCCGTTTCATTAAACCCACATACGGCACCTGGGAGAATCAAAGTATCAGTTAATATAATTGGCAAAACTAAACTGATTCCCTGCAATGCACTGAATATAAAACAGCAAGGAATATGTTGCATAAGGAAAGATTCCAAGGCTATAAAACAGTGTTTCTCAACCTTGGCAACGTGAAGATGTCCGGACTTCAACTCCCAGAATTCCCCAGCCAGCATTCGCTGGCTGGGGAATTCTGGGAGTTGAAGTCCAGACATCTTCACGTTGCCAAGGTTGAGAAACACTGCTATAGAATCTATAGAGTATGTATACAGTAGTATACATCTGAGAGGGACGTTTCCTTATATAACATCTAAACCAAGAGAATCAAGCTTTATTTCTTGGAGGATATAAAAGTTTGTGGACCACTTAGAATCAGATCCTCAACAAAGCATGATGAGAGTAAAATAAAAGAATATTTTTAAATACTATAAATATTTATATGTAATAGTGATAGCATTAAGTACTTGCCTTAGGCTATTTTGCCCCTTAATTTAAATATAATGATCAGAATATTAAAAACAAACCTGAGAGAATAAAAACTAAGGTGACAGAAACATCATTTGTTTTTTTGGTCTGTGAATGAAGTTTCAAGAGATGGTCCCTATTCTTGTGTACAGGTTCAACTAACTGCCGTACAGACATCTTCACACGTAGTCAATTTAAGCAAGTTTTACTTTCCAGATTTGTTGTTCAGTATTACTATGCAGAAAACATTTTCTTCATGCATAATTAGGAAATTGCATCCTTTTTTTTACTTCCAGTAATTGGATCCTTGCCTTTATAGATGTCAGACTTTGTTTATCTTGCTTCCAACTTCCCCATTTCCTTTTTGTCTCTCTTAATCTGTCATTCAGTTGTCTTTTTTAGCTGATGCCACAGGGGTAATTTTCCTCTTATTATAATCTCTAAATGAGTCCCTTGAACTCAGAGCAAAACTTATTTTTTTTCTGGAAAGCTTATCAGTTCTCGATAATATGGGTATTTATTTTCTAAATTCCATTCATCAACATGTTTTCATTTGTGTAATAATTTATTACTAATGTAAAGGCACGTATGGAAGTAATATAGTTGAAAGAAAAGTTTGAGTAAATAACTGTCTACTTTACTACTATTTAAAGTTATGTTACATGTTATGGCAAATCTACAAGAAAGTTAGGCTTTGTTTTTAAAATTATTTTTCTTTAACTTTGAAGATTTCTTTGCTTTCACATCTACAGTTTTCTAAAGCATGGAATAAATTATAAAACACAATATATATCATGAAAAACTCCATTAAATCCATAGAAATAATAAAAAAAATCAAATAAATAGATCAATGCAAAAACAAAAACTAACTCCCCCCCCCCCCAAATACAAGCTTAAATAAGTCATTTCAGGAACGCACAATGCTTTGTGCTCCATTCACAAACAGTTCTGATGTGGCGTGAAACATATTTTTCATAACTCTTGGAGTTATGATATTTGCCAGATTCTGTAATGCCATAAACCAATGTTTGTTTTGGAAAATTTATTTATGGAAAAATATTTCAATATTTTTAGATTGTTTGGACGTCCAGATGAAAACTAGAACTAGAATGTCTATGATAAGAACACCATTTATATTCAACTGAAGCTGAATAAAAAACTAGTAATAGAAATAATGAAGCAGAGTAAAAATGTTTTCAGGATCTATTTAAAATCCAACAGGCAGGGAATTTCACTGAAATGTGCCGCCACTGCATTGAATTAGTAGTGCCAATTATAGCTGCTAAAATCAATCTGAAGCAAAAATCACATCTACAGTATAAGGTAAAGGTAAAGGTTCCCCTCACACATATGTGCTAGTCATTCCTGACTCTAGGGGGCGGTGCTCATCTCCGTTTCAAAGCCAAAGAGCCAGCGTTGTCCAAAGATGTCTCCGTGGTCATGTGGCCGGCATGACTAAACACTGAAGGTGCATGGAACACTATTATCTTCCCACCAAAGTGGTCCCTATTTTTCTACTTGCATTTTTACATGCTTTCAAACTGCTAGACGCTGGGACAAATAACAGGAGCTCACTCCGTTATGCGGCACTAGGGATTCGAACTGCCAAACTGCTGACCTTTCTGATTGATAAGTTCAGCATCTTAGCCACTGAGCCACCGCCTCTAGAGTATATATGAATGCAAGTGGTATATCAATATATTTAGCCCAACTCAAATAGGGCTGTAAATGTTAAAACCACTTTTAAATAAACAGCCTATAGAATTGATAATGTTGGAATGATAAGAACCTCTGGGTAGCAACATTTTGGATCAATTTAAGGTTGAGATCTGTTTGCAAAGACATGCGGAGCACAGTAGAGTAGTTCAGCGAAACTACAATCTGTAATTTTAAAAAAAAGGTTAATTGACCCAGGAAATTACAGCTGGGCATCAGCCTAAAATGCTAGGATAGTGGTAAATTGTTTGATTAGGAATGGGAAGACCCATTTTTTTTCCTTATCCAGAGTGACTGGAGCTCCCTAGGTGATAGTCCTCATTCTCTCTCATTCTCATTCATACAATTCACCTCAGCAATTGTTGTGGGGAAAAATAGAGATATTATGTGAGCCATCTTAAGTTTGTAAACAAAATATTTATTTTATTTATGTATTTATTAAGAAACTTTCTATGGTTCCCAACTCACATGACTCTGAGTGGCTTATTGAAGGATATATATATATATTAAATAATTAATTTTTGAAAAACATTGTTGCTCATGCATTATATAACAGCCTTTTTGGAACTTTCTAAATTTTAAAGACATTGGTTTGTGCTGTGTATAATAGTCATACATTAATGAAATGTGATATGTCTACTAAATTCCTGATCTGTGTTTCCTGCAAATGTCATCAAATTCATCCAAATATTATGTCTTTCAGAAATTAATGAATCCAAGTCCTCATATTTTGTGTGTATGGTTTAACTGCATGCACTTATTAACTTGGGGTGTTGATTTGAGCTCTGAGCTTGGCAATTTGGTTGCAAACATTTCATCACCATTCGAGGAGACATTGTCAATGCGTTTTGCAATGGACTGATGCTATCTCCTTGAATGGTGATGAAACGTTTGCAACCAAATTGCCAAGTTCGGAGCTCAAATCAACAGCCTAACTACCAACCCGAGCGACTAATATTCAAAGACATTTCAAATACTTGGCTGGTACAATCAACCAAATTCCATTTACTCACACTGAAATGTCAGGTACAGATCCAAGCCCCAGTGTGAAAGTCTCTGACCTTGAACTAATCAAGCTCTACTATCTCCCAAAAATGCAGATAGCAATAGATGGAGAGCCCAAAATTAACACAGCAAAAAGTCTGGTTGCCAGTAAGAGAAGGCTGTCGTTGAGTTGAAGCTTTGCAAGAACTGATCTTAGCAACTTCAGGCTGATAAATTTCAGCAGCATCCAGCTGGAAATTATGGAACTGAAGAATTTAAGGCTCCTTCAAAGGGTGCACTTTTTGTTTGCAACAATTTCTAAAAAGTACATATGTAAATTCATTGATCCCTGGACCACATCCCTTCAACATTAATGTTGAGTGTTGATTGCTTGTTGGAACAGTTAACAGTTGGCCTGATCTGCAAGATGCTACTTACTGATCTGCTTATTTTAATGAAATCCTGAAGACTAATTTATGGCTTTACAACCTAATGTGATATTAAATGGACTTGATTTATCTGTTTATTCCTTCTGGAGCCTTTTTGAGTTGTAAAAGTGATAAAGAAGCATTATTACATTTAATATGGAGTGCTGGAAGTAAAATGCTGCTTGTGACTCAGCTGTTTTTATCTCCCAATTCTTCTCTCCTGACAATTATATCTGCAACTTTACTTAACCACATCCAAACTGCTGCTGGCTTAGATCCAGAGATGTATTGGGGGAGATATATTCCAGGAATTATGAACAACAGCTAGCAGAGGATATTGTGTAATATATGCTGCAAAAAAATGAGCTATTCTTTTTACATTGTAAAGTAGTTGTATAAATACTTTGTGCAAATGGAAAAAAGTTATCTTTCGGTCTTTAAAAATTCTGTCACAATTGTCATAAAAGTAAAGGTTCCCCTTGCACATATGTGCTAGTCATTCCCAACTCTAGGGGGTGGTGCTCATCTCTGTTTCCGAAAGCCGAAGAGCCAGCGCTGTCCAAAGACATCTCTGTGGTCATGTGGCCGGCATGACTAAACACCGAAGGCGCATGGAACGCTGTTACCTTCCCACCAAAGGTGGTTCCCAAAGTAAAGGGAGCTCGCTCCATTATGCAGTGCTATGGATTCAAACCACTAAACTGCCAATCTTTCTGATTGACAAGCTCAGCATCTTAGCCACTGAGACACCGTGTCCTACCACAATTGTCATGATAAGATAAATTATCGTAATAATCTACATAATGAAATAATATGACTCAGTTTGATATAGTTGTTAAGACACATGGTTGAAAGCAAAAGACCGTGAATTTTAGTTTCATCTGAAGCAAGAAAGCTGGCTGAGTGACTTTGTGCCATTTGTTTTCTCTCAGCCCAACCCCCTTACAGGATTGTTTTGGGAAAATAAGAGGATGAAGGAGCCTTACGTATTTTATTAAAAAATAATCAATACATGATAGAAATAACTAATAAATAAAAATAATAAAGGTTGGACATGAATGTTCAAAATTATCAATGTTATGCTCCTCAAAAGAGGAAGTCGGTGAACAGCAACATTCTCAATTCCTAGAATCACTCAGGAAAATGTAACATAATTTAGCTTACTTCTTTGTTATTAAGCAGCATAGCAGTGCAGTTGAATAATGAAATTAATTTTCTTAGCTCCTTACATAACTTGGAAATCCTGCAGCTTTCTTTTAAGATACTGCAGGGTAGGGAGAATAATAAAATGACCGTGTAAATTAATTTCAACTGTACTTTACTATATTTGTAGGGATGAAGTATTGTGTATTCTCTGTGTCTACTGCCCTGTTTTCAGATTACTAAACTGTTTTCCTCTGCTTACATTTTTTATATTTGGAGATCATATTGTTGAAATATGATGAAAAGGTTGCTGCACATAGCAAATTTCCTGCCCCAACACTTATTTTTTTCTCTCTCATAATTTTAAGTAGTTTGCTTCAATGTATATTCCCATGCTAGACCAAAAGAAATTGATTTCTATCTGGTTTTGTGTGATTGCTTTGTGACATGATTTTCTTTCCAACATTACATTCTATTTGTTTTTTGCTATTTCCTTGAAAAACCTAGCTAAAATATTTTCCAGAACAGTTTAGAAATCAGAGGTAAGGCATAAAGTATGAAAGACATCACACAAAAAGAAAATGAGGTAGCTTACTTAACTGAGAACCTTTGATTCAAAGTTTGACAAATTATTGTTATGAAATAGGTAGGATCCAGGCAGGGGTGAAATCAACTTACCTTCACTACTGGTTTGCAAATGTGAACACATGCACCACCCTCTGTGCATGCATAGGACCTTTCGCACATGCACAGAGCATCAAAAATGGGATGTGATGTTGTCCTGGCAGGTGGGTGGAGCCTCCCACCGCCAGTGCTACCGGTTCACCCGAACCAGATAGAACCGGCTGAATTTCACCACTGGATCCAGGTCACAATTTAGTAAGAAATATACCAGCTGATAGTAGGATTTAGGATTTAGGATTTTATTAATATTTGTAGGCCGCCCTTTTCCCTGAGGGGACTCAGGGCGGCTCACATAAAATCGGGGAGGGGGAATACAGACGTTAAGATAGAGACATATAATAAAATAGTCAACAACATACATTCATCATTCGGGAGGGGTAACTATCCTTGTCCCCAGGCCTGACGGGCGAGCCAGTTCTTAAGGGCTATGCGGAAGGCCTGGACGGTGGAGAGGGTGCGAATCTCTACGGGGAGCTCGTTCCAAAGGGTCGGGGCTATTACTGAGAAGGCCCTCCTCCTTGTAGTTGCCAGCCGACACTGGCTGGCCGATGGGATGCGGAGGAGGCCTAATCTATGTGATCTTATTGGTCGCAGGGATGTAATTGGCAGAAGGCGGTCTCTCAAGTATCCAGATCCACTGCCATGTAGGGCTTTATGGGTGACTAATAGCACCTTGAAGCGCATCCGGAGATCAACAGGTAGCCAGCGCAGCTCGCGGAGGATAGGTGTTATGCGGGTGAACCGAGGTGCACCCACAATCACTCGCGCGGCCGCGTTCTGTACTAGCTGAAGTCGCCGGATGCTCTTCAAGGGCAGCCCCATGTAGAGCACATTGCAGTATTCCAGCCTAGAGGTCACAAGGGCCCGGGTGACTGTTGTGAGAGCCTCCCGATTCAGGTAGGGTCGCAACTGGCGCACCAGGCGAACCTGGGCGAATGCCCCCCTGGTCACAGCCATTAAATGGTGGTCAAACGATAGCTGTGGATCCAGGAGGACTCCTAAGTTGCGAACCCTCTCTGAGGGGTATAGAATTTGACCCCCCAGCCTGAGTGATGGAATATTGGTCGAATCTTTGGGAGGGAAACACAACAGCCACTCGGTCTTTTCTGGGTTGAGTACAAGCTTGTTAACCCTCATCCAGTCCATAACAGCTTCAAGGCCCCGGTTCATCACGTCTGCCGCTTCATTGAGTTGGCACGGGGCGGACAGATACAATTGAGTATCGTCCGCATATTGATGGAATCTAATCCCGTGCCTGCGAATGATCTCTCCCAGCGGTTTCATGTAGATGTTGAATAGTAGGGGGGATAAGACCGAGCCCTGAGGCACCCCATAAGTTAGGGGCCTAGGGGACGATCTCTGCCCCCCCACTAACACCGACTGCGACCTGTCCGAGAGGTAGGAGGAGAACCACCGCAACACGGTGCCTCCCACTCCCACCTCCCGCAGTCGTCGCAGAAGGATACCATGGTCGATGGTATCGAAAGCCGCTGAGAGGTCAAGGAGGACCAGGATGGAGGAGTGTCCTCCATCTCTGGCTCTCCAGAGATCATCGATCAATGCGACCAAAGCGGTTTCTGTGCTGTAACCGGGTCTGAAGCCTGACTGGAAGGGGTCTAGATAGTTTGCTTCCTCCAAGGACCGCTGGAGCTGGAAGGCCACCACCTTCTCGACAACCTTCCCCAGGAAGGGGAGGTTGGAAACTGGACGATAGTTATTAAGGATAGCTGGATCCAAAGATGGCTTCTTCAGGAGGGGTCTCACCACCGCCGCTTTCAGTGCGGCGGGGAAGTTCCCCTCCCGAAGCGAGGCGGTCACAACCGCCTGGATCCAGCCTCGTGTCACCTCACTGCAGTTAGTAACCAGCCATGAGGGACACGGATCCAGTACACAGGTGGAGGTACTTACAGCCCTCATGGCCTTGTCCACATCCCCGGGGGTAACGTCCTGAAACTCAACCCAGAGCTGTTCTAGTTGGTCCTCCTGTGCCTCGGCTGGAACTGCGGGGGTGGAGTCCAAGTCCGACCGAAACCGAGCAATTTTGTCCGCTAAGAATTGGGCATAATCTTCAGCTCTGCCCTGCAAGGGTTCCCCCGCTTCCCTTTTATTCAATAGGGAGCGGGTTATCCTAAACAGGGCGGCTGGGCGAGACTCAGCGGACGCAACCAAGGTGGCTATGTGAGATCTTTTTGCAGCCCTAAGTGCCCTGGTGTATTCCTTGGTGCAGGTGGTTACCATTGCTCGGTTCGATTCGGACGAACCGAATCGCAATTCGGGGCAAGGGGCAATTGAAACTACTTACCTCTTTTTCCAGTTTAAAACGTGTTAATGCAACATCTAACATTTTGGATAACAGTGCCATAAGCAATTTGTCAATGTGGTTAATGCTGGGTCATTGTAATACATTTTATTTAACTGGAACTAGCAAGGGAGAGCAACCTTTTATCCTGCAGATCTTTTGAAACAATTCTGAACAACCACCGACAGCAAGTACCATTAGCTTCTCACCAGCCCCTATGAATACAAAAGTGAATGCTTATTTTTCAGTTGCAGTTGATTATTCTCATTCTATACTATCCTTGCATTAGTATTGTGACATTTTAAAGAAATTTCTAAAAAAGAAAATTATGAACAATAGAAAAAAGTATGACCAGTAGAAGAGTGTGGGTTGGACAGCATCACCACCAGATGGATTCGTAACTGGCTGACCAACCGCACTCAACGTGTAGTCCTCAATGGAACCGCATCTACATGGAGGGAAGTATGCAGTGGAGTACCCCAAGGCTCTGTTTTAGGCCCAATACTCTTCAAGTTCTTCATCAATGATTTGGATGAGGGAATAAATGGGGGAACTCATCAAATTTGCAGATGACACCAAGCTGGCAGGAATAGCCAACACTCCAGAAGACAGGCTTAAGATACAGAAGGATCTTGACAAATGTGAACATTGGGCACTATCTAATAAAATGAAATTCAATGGTGAAAAGAGTAAGCTTCTACATTTAGTCAAGAAAAATGAAATACACAGGTACAGTAAAGGTGGTACCTTGCTCAATAGTAGTAACTGTGAGAGGGATCTTGGAGTCCTAGTGGACAACCATTTAAATATGAGCCAACAGTGTGCAGCAGCTGCCAAAAAAGCCAACACATATCTAGGCTACATAAACAGAGGGATAGAATCGAGATCACGTGAAGGGTTAATACCACATTATAATGCCTTAGTAAGGCCACACTTGGAATACAGCATTCAGTTTTGGTTGGCACGATGCAGAAAAGAGCAACAAATATGATTAGGGGACTGGAGACTAAAACATATGAAGAATGGTTGCAGGAACTGGGTATGTCTAGTTTAATGAAAAGAAGCACTAGGAGAGACATGATACCAGTGTTCCAATATCTCAGGGGTTGCCACAAAGAAGAGGGAGCCAAACTATTCTCCAAGGCACCTGAGGGTAGACAAGAAGCAATGGGTGGGAATTAATCAAGGAGAGAAGCAACTTAGAACTGAGGAGAAATTCCCTGACAGTTAGAACAATTAATCAGTGGAACAGCTTGCCTCCAGAAGTTGTGAATGCCCCAACACTGGAAGTCTTTAAGAAGATGTTGGATAGCCATTTGTCTGGAAAGGTATAGGGTTTCCTGCCTAGGCAAAGGGTTGCACTAGAAGACCTCCAAGGTCCCTTCCAACTCTGCTATTGTTTTGTAATATGTAACTTCTTGTTTTTCAGGACTGATTCCAGTTTAATTCAGCACTTTTCAAAAACGAAGTCTGGCCCTGTGTGTAGGTTTTTAGTCAATTATACCAATGGGTCCTAGCAGTAATTATTGACTAATAGAACAGAGAGGCCTGTAAAGGAGATCGTATATCCAGTTTTTCTTTCATCAGTGACTTCCTAAGACTAATTGCCAGAGGCAAGCAATTGATACAGAAATGTGGATTTGATCTTAGTGCTTGCATATCTTAAGTAAGTATCCCTAATATTAAGAAAATTGCATCATTTACCAAAGGGATCCCACTTAGCCACACAGTTTTTTACTACTCTGTTTTGTGCATCTTAATACAACAAGATGGTTCCTGAGTGTTGCTGGAGAAAAAATGAAGTTTTTGTAAAACATTTTACCCATCAAATTGAAACACTATGTTAGTTGTCTGTTTCTAATCTGTATTGTCCATGAAACCAGTGCATTGTATTATCTTGATTTTCATGCTCTTTGTCCCCATTATGAAAGATTCCGCATCAATGGCAGATTATTTGCTCACATTGTTTATATGACTTCACATTTAGTAGGCTGTTGAATTTTTGTCAAGAAGCACATACTCAGAAATTCATTTCTGGCAAAGTTTCTTGTTTGCTGCAAACATGAGTATGAAGATTCTACGATTTCTATCATGTTAACATCAATGATATGCATATATCAGTCTATCTTAAATCAGAGAAAATATTTGATCTGTTTTTCTCTTTGTATTATTAGCTTATTCATACTAAGAAGAAACTTGTAACCATATAGTCTAATATTGATAAAGATAAAGGTTCCCCTCGCACATATGTGCTAGTCATTGCCGACTCTTGGGGGCGGTGCTCATCTCTGCTTCAAAGCCAAAGAGGCAGCGCTGTCCAAAGACATCTCCGTGGTCATGTGGCCGGCATTATTAAACACTGAAGGTGCACGGAACGCTGTTACCTTCCCACCAAAGTTGTCCCTATTTTTCTACTTGCATTTTTACATGCTTTCAAACTGCTAGGTTGGCAGACGCTGGGACAAATAACAGGAGCTCACTCCATTATGCGGCACTAGGGAATCGAACCGCCGAATGGCTGAGCTTTCTAATCGACAAGCTCAGCATCTTAGTCACTGAGCCATCGCCTCTACAGTATATATGAGTGCAAATAGTACATCAATTTATTTAGCCCAGGATCTCACTCTGTGATGCGACACTAGTGATTTGAACCGCTAAACTGTCGACTTTCTGATTGACAAGCTCAGCATCTTAGCCACTGAGCCACCATGTCCCTAATTTGACATTGATACCTACATATTAAATAATTGATTTCATGTTTCATAAATCAACATAAGTCTCATAAAATTAGATATCCCATGTTGCCACCCAAAAAAAACACTTGCCCAAATCTTCAAAGCCATTTCTACAATGGACTGCAGTTGACCTATCTGAGTCACTGCTATATTTGCTTGTGGCAAGTGGGAAGTCACTCCATTGTGCCATAGTACAGTGTGCTGTTTTCTTCACAATGAAGGGAACATAGAGAGGCAAGCAGTGTGGATACAGGAATCAGTATAAATATTTGGCAATGAGAAACTGGCTCACTTCCCAGCTCTCTGGAGGTCAAACCATTTAATGAGTTTTGAGTTTGGGCATTTAAACCAGAAGAAAATTTAGTTGGCCTTAAATCAGAAATTTGGGGCTCAATACTGTGTATAAAACTATCTCAAATAAATATATCTAGTTTTTAACTTTAAAAAATGTCATTCTGCCTTGTGAGTCCCTTCCACTACTGTACTTTCAAGAGCTGACCACACAGATAGTAGACCGTTCATACATAAATCCAAATAAATAAAATACAGATCCCGAAAACTTTCATTGCCAGTAAGAGTGTAGCAACAGTGATCTATGACTGAATTGTAAGTCATAGATTGCAAATATGCAGCCAAGGAGTTGGTGACAGAAAATCTAATAAAAAGTATGTGACTGGTGAATCAAATTATGGTACAGATGTGATGACGATGATGAATAATTCTTCTTTATATGAATCTCTGTCCCCCTTTTTGTCTACCATTTCTCCTCCCAGGACCTTTCACCTCTTCTGAAGATTGCTGTACAATCTTTGCCACTGGCTTAGAATACAGAGAGAAGCAGATCAATAGGACATATGCCATTTCAATGAAAGAAATATAGCCAATACACCAATACCATTTATTACACTATCTTTTCTATTCAGTTTATGTTACAAACTTTTTTTCATTACGTTCAAACCAGGGGTGGGTTTCAAAAATTGCAGCAAGGGGTTCGCTGCCTCGTTGCTGAGTGAGCATGGCCATGGTGGACGTGGCCAAGTTGGCTCCTGCAGCATGGGGGACATGGAGGCTTTCCTCGAGCTTCTGGGAGGGCGAAAACTGCTTCCCCCAGGCTCCGGAGGCCCATTTCTGGACTTCTTGAACAGTGGTGGGTTCTGGATCCCGTTCCAACCGGTACAGTTGGAACGGGCCTGGCGTCGCCCACATGGATGTGTGCAGTGCATGCATACTCGTGCGTGGTGTGCGCATGCATTGTAGCTGCTAGCGATGCTTCCACAAGCCTCCGTGATGCTCCAGCTGCTCATCGGAGCATTGTGCAGGTACTGTATGCGCCATGTGCATGCGCAGAAGAGCAGAAGGCTTTAAAGGACAGGTAAGGAGCTCAGGTGGGCAGATGGGCCCTCCAGAGCACCATACCAGAACGGTACCTGGTGCTCCGGGCAGGCTCCGGTAGGCCCATACTGGGGCATACCGCCTGCAACCCACCACTGTTCTGGAACCTCCAGTAGGCCCATTTCCCCCCTCCCAGAGCCTGTGTACTTACCTGGCATGATGAACGGGCCAGGACCAGCCTGGAATGGGATGCAAGGGAGTTTGCCGAACTGCACAGAATCTTTGCTAGAGGATCCCCCAAACCCATGGGCAAAGGCAATCCTTGCCGCCGTAATTATATGTAGTATTAAATACTGAATTTCTTTTTTGTATTTCTCAGACATAATTCCCAATGGGACAGTGTATTTCTATTGGCAAGTTTCATACAATTGAGATGACTTCTTGTATTTTCCCCCATCATTCATTGTTAGGAAGTTCCACCTGTAATGGAAGCTTGCTGAATTGATGGAGACTAATGTTACCCAATTTGGTTTCTTCCAGATGTCTTGGCCATGTTGGAGGGAAATTCTGGGTATTGCATTCCCAGCACATCTGGAGGACATCAAGTTGGGGAAATTTGGTGTAAGCTCTTCATATAATTTGGAATTCTGCAAATTCTTCCCAATCAGCGGATGAACCTACATATTTACAGCACACTCCATTTTACATAAGATGCTTAAATATGTGAATTTTGTATTTATTCAAAAGCTTATATTTTGATTATGCAAAAAAAAAAAAACCAAATATTGTTTACACAAAAAATCAAATTAATATTAAGAATGAAAATATCTAAATCTTTGATAAATCTAAAGTATTTATTATTACTGTCAACAGTAAAACAATTAGGATGAATTAGAATAACTGAATCCAACCAATTGTTTGGAGTATTGATGCACATTTTAAATATAAGCAGTATCAGCAGAGCAAATACATTAAAGCACCATATTAAGAGCCAGAAAAAAGCTTAGAATTGAGCTTTTAAAACAATATAATATTTTGGAATGAAAAGTAAACACATCAGCTAGATTTGGGATATCTCTGTGCTAGCCAGACACTGAAAATTATTTGTTTATGCAAGATAAAACATTAATTTGGTGTTTGCTGGTTTTAAAATTTACAAGCTAAATTTTAATACTTGAGGGACAATTGGGAATTAATGTAATTTTCTCTAATTAAGATGACTTTGCTGGAGTCTATTGAAACTGATATGCTGTGCTTTAATGGGGGTCAGGGTTCAAGTGATAGAGTTTATTTGAGCAATTAGTATGTAGAAAGTGTACTTTTATAACTAAATTTTATGAAGAAACTTTAGTTGGTTACTAAGAATCCCAAATTAGATAGTTTTTTAAATGTATTATTGTGTAGCTTAGCCCTTCTAACTAGTGTCATTCAAATGACTTCAACTATTGAAAGCAAGGCCAATTTAAAAACAGGTAGTTGTGCATTAGGGCTGCATTTAAAGTATTCAAAATGAAATCTCTCACAAGTCTAATAACTCTGTCATATACATTTAAGATAATGAATTTTTAAGAAAACCAAACTCTGCCCAATTGGGCAATTAATTGATTGACAATTAGAGAAATGAATTGAGCGTGACCCGACAAATGCGCACACGACAAAGCGCGGTGACGAAACCGCGGCAACAAAAACCACGACATCATAAACACACCCACAACAACGCGCCGACAAAACCGAGCCCACAAAAGCGCGATTTCAGTTAAGGTAAAGGTTAGGTTTAGGGTTAGGTTTAGGTTTAGGGTTAGGTTTAGGGTTAGGCTTAGGCTTAGGTTTAGGCTTAGGCTTAGGTTTAGGTTTAGGCTTAGGCTTAGGTTTAGGCTTAGGTTTAGAACTCGCAGTTATTACTTGTTTGTTGAAGGCACGCTTTTGTCAGCATGCTGTTGTCGGTGCGCTTCTGTGCTCATTCGTTGACACGATTTAGAACTCGCGGTTTTCTCACTGCGGTTTTGTTTGTCACGCTTTTGTTGAGCGTGCATTTGTCGGTGAACCGAATTGAGAATATATTGAAATATATTATTTCATTTTTTGGAAATCAAAAGAGAACCTATCACATTCACAATGATTCTACATTATGAATGTGATTGTGGAGGGAAATAAATGTTTTTTCCTCAAATTCTAGAAAGCTTTATGTTACAGACTAGCATGGTGGGTGCTTCATCACTGGAGAATTTAAGGAGAAATTGGATAGCCACTTGTCTGAAATGATATAGGGCATGGGTGTCAAACTCAATTTCACTGAGGGCCGCATCAAGGTTGTGTTTGACCTTGTGGGGGGGCAGAGTGGGCATGCCTATTTTGACATCACTGTTGTCGGGGACGCCTGTAGTGGCCCAATCTCCATTTTTGGCTGTGACAGCATCCTGCAGCCCCCATGAAAAAGGAGCTCGGGAGGGCCGTGTGCCATTTTTCTGTCAAAGGCACCGTGGGCCAGTCCTTTACTGTTTACAGGGTGGCCCCATGGGCCATATCTAAGCACCCCTTGGGCCAGATATGGCTCCTGGGCCTTGAGTTTGAAAACCCCTGGTTTAGGGTTTCCTGCTTGAGCAACCTCCAAGGTTCCTTCCAACACTATTTTTCTGTATTCTGTAAACAGCGTTACAACTTAAAACAAACAGTAAAAAAAGTTGCATTTTTACTGAAATTTTATCTACCCAAAATGGGTTAACTTAATAGGCTTCCGTGATGTGTGAGGTCCAGGCAGAAGAAGAACACCATGGCATTCAAAATCTAAGGGGCTGGTTTGGACAAAACCCAGCAGCTGTTGATAAAAATAGGATCGCCAACATCCAATGATGGATATGGCACAAGAAAAAGAAGTGATGTAGGAAAGTAACTTGTTAGACATAAAGAGGGCGAATTTGTTTCATTCAGAATTCTTAGCACATAGAGCTGGACCTTAAGTCATTAGCTTTTTTAACGACCTCCTGGAAAAATTGCACCAGAGCTTTCTTTAACTTTTTTTCATTTTCTCTGGCCTTCACCTACAAAGGAAGCAAGGGAGAAATGCATACAGAAGTAAGGGTTAATGATAGAATTACCCATGATACTTCCTCATGTAATGTATAAGCAACCTAGGTCCATATTAGAATGAAAAGTTGCTTCAGGACATTCAAGGGATGGTCTTCCTCCATATTTCCAAATCTAAATGATGATGCTAATAAGAAAAGAAGCAGGTTTAGTTCACTGGCATTTTGAGCTGCTGATTGCCAATACATGAGGAAGGTATGGTGCACAGAAGTGCTAATTACACTTTGGTACCCTATTACATATCAGACATGCTAAGTATTTGTTTACTGCAGTGACGTGCGGTGAGGTTTATGGCTGGTGAGGCAAAAAGAAAGAAAGCGGCTTTTGGCCGCTGTCAAGAAAGAGGCTTTTGGCCTCTCCGGCGCTATGTCCGACATAGAGTCCCCAATGGATGACTCTGCTTAACTGTTTAAAAAAGCCTCTAAAAAAATGCCCTCTACAGGAGGAAGCAAGAGAACCACGTGCCTCATCTACATAAGACATTTTTCGGCTTTTAACCCTTGCTTAACTCTGCTCAAGTGATCATAAAGATAGACTAAATGAGGCACGTGGTACTCCTGCCTCCTCCTGTAGAGGGCACTTTTTTAGAGGCTTTTTTAAATAGTTAAGCAAATAGTTAAGTTATATGAGCCGAGGTGGCGCAGTGGTTAAATGCAGCACTGCAGGCTACTTCAGCTGACTGCAGTTCAGCAGTTCGGCTGTTCAAATCTCACCGGCTCAGGGTTGACTCAGCCTTCCATCCTTCCGAGGTAGGTAAAATGAAGACCTGGAGTGTTGGGGGCAATATGCTGACTCTGTAAACCGCTTAGAGAGGGCTGAAAGCCCTATGAAGCGGTATATATGTCTAACTGCTATTGCTATTGCTAAGCAGAGTTATCCACTGTGACTCTGACAGCAACTATCTCAGCCTTTTTCCTTTTAATTATTTTTTATTTTCATGATGACAGTGGTGAGGCTCTGTCTCCCCTGCCTCCCCTGACTGTACATCACTGGTTTACTGCAAGACATTGCAGATGCAATTAATTATCTAAGAAAATGTTCTATATTAGTGGTGGGATTTAAAAAACTAGTACCGTTTCTGTGGGCGTGGCTTGGTGGCGTGGTGTGGCTTGGGGAAGGGAAAGGATTCTGTAAAATCCCCATTCCCACCCCACTCCAGGGGAAGGTTACTATAAAATCTGCATTTCATCCCCACTCCAGGAGAAGGTTACTGCAAAATCCCCCATTCCTCCTGATCATATGGGACTTGGGAGGCAGAGAATAGATGGGGGTGGGGCCAGTCAAAGGCGGTATTTACCAGTTCTCCGAATTACTCAATATTTCCGCTACCAGTTCTCCAGAATTGGTCAGAACCTGCTGAATACCCTCTCTGTTCTCTATGGAAAATGAAGCAAGTACATAAGGAAGTAATTACAGGCGAAACAGAAATCTACTTTTTTCAAACTATTCTTATGCGTCTGCATCAACACTGTTATTTATTTCATAAAGAAGTATGCTATCCTGAAATTCCAATGTATATTACTGTAGGGGAAAAATAATTGGAGCCTGGGGCCATGTTGTTGCAATTAAATGCTTGGTAAATATGTTTAGAGGGGGAAGAATCAATCATGACTCCTGGCCTTCCATTGTTTGTTGGACAAAATAGCTCAAAACTCTTTGTTGTGATTGCCAAGTGGCAGTTCCAAATCTGACAGGTACTTCCTAGACATGGAATCAGCAGACGGTTTATGCTTTATCTGCGTGACAATCATTAAATTCCCCTCAATTGTCCTTTATACACCAGAAAACATGTGTTAAATCCAAATCTCAACCAACTAGGGATTTTTAAAAAAATCAGTTTCGGGGGGGAGAGGTGGATAAAAAACTTACAAGAAATGTGGATCCCGGCTAGCAAAATTCATTCTTCAAGAAGTCTGCTGTCCCTCCGGGTAAATCTTTTTAGCTAGAGATTAGTGTTAAAATTGTATGCTTTAATCTGCTGTACTTCGCTTTATTCTCGGCTATTATCTACTTTGGTGTCTTTTTCAGCTATGCAAAAAATGACGTGCTTGCTCAGGGTAACCAAGGTTTCCACAATAATAAATTAAAGCCATTTCACATTTTGCCTGGAATATTCTCCTATCATTTTTTTTTTCCTTGTGAGAAAATGTGTTGGGAATGTTTTAATGCACCCTGTAATTCTTTGTCTTTAACCCCTGAATGTTTTGCACATGACTAAATGAAGTTTAATTATTTTATTTGTGTTTGATCATGTCCCCAAAGAGAAGGGATTTGTTTTAAAGGCAAAAAGATCTGAACTTATTTCTCCTATGCCTTCACTTCTCTGAATAAAATGGCCTTGATCACATATGATTTCTTTTTATTAGAAATTTTATCCAGTTGAAGGGGAATTCTTTCTTGGAGTATCTTTTTCTGTCAGTCATTTATTTTAAAACCCCTGCATTTCTCAGAGCTTATATTTAGCTTTAGATGAAATGGTATTATTTAGAGAAGATTCCTTTATTTATGACACCACTAGTTGATAACCCAATGTTGCCCAGATATTTATATATCCTAATCCATACATTTATCCTCAAAAATAATCCTGGACCAAATGTAATTTCTAATGTTGGATTTTCCCCCTTACCAGAGAAAGCTCCCTTGTGGAATCCTGTGAAGCTGTTACCATGGCAACTCCACTGCACTGTACAGTAGAATCCATTTTACAGCAGTAGGGTAGAAACCATTTTAAGGCACAACAGGCTGTGTCTTAACAGAACACACACCCCCAGGGGTGTTAGGAGTGTCCTACCCCCACAGTATTTGTTTCCAGAGAGTAAGTAATCTGTTACTTACTTCAAGTTTGGTTGAAATTGCTCAAGGTGTTCCAGAATTATGCTGGAACACACACACACACACACACACACACACACACACACACACACACTGATAGATAGATAGATAGATAGATAGATAGATAGATAGATAGATAGATAGATAGATAGACAGACAGTAGATATGAGACTTGTGATCAAAAAGGTCAGTCCAATTTGAACTGTTAGCAGGTTATAGTATTGCAAGATTAACACAGCTGCCTTATTGGTGGGGATGGTGAATTACCTTGATTGAAATAATACAGCTTTTTAAAATGGATTGGTAGTTCTTAATTATAACTATTATGATGGTGATTAGAACTTTGATAATTCACATTTTGAGGACTGAATTTATATTAATGTGATTGGAAAAGAAAACCTTGAGCAAACGCAAGGTATTCAAGCAATATGATGGGAAAGGATGAATTAACTTGACAGCAAGAAAAAGAAGAAGGAAAAATGTTATGATATCGGGTGACAAGAGGAAGGAGGGAGCAAAATGAAAGGATAACTTATGGGAACACATGATGTGGAGGTCTGGGAGAGGAGAGAAACTCTTCTTTCTGCTTTTCATATCTCTGGCGGCACAATGTCAAAACACTAGCTATTTGAGTCCATTTATATTGATGCTGAATGTTAGGAATGTAGTATAACAGTTGGGTTGGCAATATATAAACCATGACGGTAGTGCTGTACCTTTAAGTACTGCTGTAAATGTGATTGGTTGCTGTTTCCTCAAGCGGCCATAAGATGGAGCCAGAATGACTGTTAGCTCTCTCTGTTTGTTAGATGCCGCGCATCGGATACTGGTTGTAGATGTGTCGTGAATTACAGTGAGTTTTGCTACTGTTAGCGACTTTGTGTGCTGAACTGATTATATGATACTGGACTGTGTTTGATGGAACACCCCTTAACGGAGAACGTTGATGACTGACTGTCTTAACTGTGTATGAATTGGACTCTGCATACCTCTATTTCCACAGAAGTAAAATATTATCTGTTTTACAATACAGTGTCTCTGTATGCTGGTTTATGCGTTCTTCCACACCACTCTCACTACGCTTCTCTGCACACACTCGTTCTCCTAACGGGGAGCTTACCTAACAGTGGTTATGGGCCCAGGTTATACCAGACATAGCTAAAGGACAGTTGGTGTTGATACGCAATACCGTATACAGACAGCTGTTTAGTTAGGGATTTTACTATCATGGAGAAGATGGCACACGACCCATCAAGAAGTCTATCGCTGATAACCCAGTTGGATGGAACAAACTATGTTTCCTGGTCTATGAAGTGCAGCCTATTTCTGTGTAGTGAGGGATTATGGGATGCTGTACAGAATCCACCGGATGTAACTTCTTGGGATCCAGATGACGAGGATGATGCCAAGAAGATAGCAGATTTTCAATGATGCAATGAACAAGCGTTGTGTATAGTTGGTCTAACACTGACTGACCAACAATTAGTACATATTTGTGGAGAAATTTTTTCTGCTGCAAGATGTTGGGAGAATTTGAAGAGGATTTATGTACGTGACACTGTAGGTGCACATATACATATTACATGCAAACTGTTTATGGCATGTCTTCTGAAAGGTGGAGATATGTTAGCTCATTTAAACTTTATGAAAGGAGTTTTCCAGGAGCTACATGAAAAAGAACTGATTTTTTCAGAGCTACATCAAGTTTACATCATTCTTTCCTCATTGGATGAGAGTTATGATGATTTTGTATCTTCCCTTGAAGTCCTAACCCGAAATGAACTAACATTGGCTGACATAACTGCGTGACTGTTGGAAGAGTCAACAGTCAAGGATTCTTATATGGTTCTATGTTTTTGAAGTTTTGGGGTTTGTGCAATATGGGCTTTGTGTTTCTAAAAGGGTTTGGATCATCCCCTGCTTGTGAATGGAGCCAAACTTTTTATTGGCTCATTATCTCTTTATCTCTACCTGGCAGGAATGTGGAATGAGCCTTTCTGGGAGTAATATTTTATTTTGGTGGGGGGGGAGGGCGTTGGCTGCTTCCCACAGAGGGAAGGGATAAAGAAAGAAAGAAAGAAAGAAAGAAAGAAAGAAAGAAATAAATAAAGAAAGAAAAAAAAACAGCACAGCAATTTAGGGCTAGAAGGCTACTCAGGAGTCATTTAGTCCAATCCCCTGCTGCAGCAGGAAACCTTACATTATTTTGAAAGGTTATTATCCATTATTCTGGATTATTTTGGTGCCTCTAACAGAAAATTGCCAGAAAGGAGAAGGGGTTTACTAGGACAAGGCCGCCATGCAGAGGAAGGCAGAGATAGTCTTTGACTTATGACTACAATTGAGCCCAAAATTTTAATTGCTAAGCAAGAGTGTTGTTAAGTGAGCTTCACCACATTTTACCCAATCCATGGCATCTCCTGGTGAGTGACATCAAGTTGGCCAGGCCCACCGAGTCACATGACTGCTAAACGACATCCACAAAATAGGCCACGCCCACAGAATAGGTAGTAAAAATTTTGAAATCCACCCCTAGTGCTGGGGCAGGACCTTGAACTTTCAACAGGGTGGGAAAAACCTGTAAGCTTTCAGATTTGGGTTTTCTCAGATGTGCCAACATGGCTTTTCTAATAAATTGAAGCTTTGAGGAATCTCTAGCCTCGGATTCTTATTTTATTGTGGATGCTATTTGGAACCCTGATAGTATCAAGTACTATACATGTACTGTAATGTATAGGCAACAGGAGTAGTATGGAGAAGATTAGACTCTTCACCAGGGGTGGGTTTCAACCGGTTCGCGGCGGTCCCTGCGAACCGGTTGGTCGGTGAACCCAGAAGTAAGTAACTTCTGGGAACGGCGAAGGGCCCACCCACCCGCTCGCGCTCCTTACCTGGTTTTGATGAGTTCTGCGCTTCCACGCATGCGAAGGACGCATACAGCGCCTGCACGATCCTCCAGGAGCAGCTGGAGCCTCGCACAGACGCTAGTACGCATGCGTGCACCGCGCGCGTGCACGAGGATGCCGCCGGCCCCATTCCAACTGAACCGGTTGGAACGGGGCGAGAAACCCACCCCTGCTCTTCACCTACACAGAACTGCATCCATAACTGCTATCAATAGAAGTTCTATTTATTATGATGAAGCCTCTTTCAGTCTAAATCGGAATTTAATTATATAAAGTGAGAAATGTCAATTTTCTAAACTAATTTCAAGGATGAGTCTCTCTCTCTCCTTTTCCTTTATCTTGGCAACCAGTTCTAAGTTTGCTTCTTACTGGACTTTCTCTCCTGTCCAACATCTGCTACATACCTTGGTTTCTTATAGCTGCGGGTTCAATAAATGCTTTTATCCTTGAACACCAAGCTCAACAGCTTTAAAGAGGTCCGCAGAGATTTGGTGAAGGTTCTGTGTGCACATGCATCAGTTTTTCCATTTGGGAGATGATATCATGCTCTCGGCTATTTTCCCTGCTAAAATAAACTGGGCAGATGTAACAAAAATGAAAATTAAGCAAGAAGAACAAAGGTGTTACCACAAATTTCCTGTTAGATGAGGAAGATTATTGGCATTTGGGTCCATTTTTTGTTGTTGTTCTGGATATGTCTGAATACGTTGCCAGAAAAAGAAAAGAACCGATCTCTTTAGGGCTTAGTTCAGGCAACATTCTAAACTCCAACTAACAAAGCAGAGTTCCGTTGTTCACACACTATGATATATTATGTCAAAAGAAATAAACGAGATGAAAATTTAATTGGAAGGCCTGAATCTTAAAGTTTGTTAAAATGAAGTGCTTTACACATACAGAAGAGGTCCTTAACATCTTTTTAGTCAAATTGAAAAGTAATATCCATGGCTGCACACCTTCTTCAAAACGTTATGCATGTGTGTTGACAAATAATTGTTAAGCAGCTGGGACTTACATCCAACATGTAATTTTGCTTACTTTTTTATCTCTAGAGCAGGGGATCGGCAACCTTAAACACTCAAAGAACCACAAAGGTCCTAACCGGAAGCCCCCTGTTCAATTCTGGAACCGACTGGAAGTCCCTGTTCCCCCATCATAGAGTGTCCTCCTAGTGCGGCATCCTTTTTCCTCTACGTGTCCTAACCGAAAGCCCTATCAATTGTGGAGTCGACCAGCGACAGTGAGCCACAGCAGAGGGATGAAAGAGCTGCTGGTTGCTGACCCGAATATCATTTAATATTGTTCAAAGTAACTATATGTATTCTTAACAGATCTTAACAGATTTACAGGGGTGGAAGGGACCTTGTAGGTCATCTAGTCCAACTTCCCACCCAAGCAGGAGACCCTACACCATTTCTGACAGATGGCATTCCAGTCTCTTCTTGAAAGCTCCCAGTGATGAAGCTCCCACAACTTCTGAAGGCAACTTCTGTTCCGTTGGTTGATTGCTCTCACTGTCAGAAAATTTCTCCTTATTTCTAGGTTGAATCTCTCCTTGATCAGCTTCCATCCATTATTCCTTGTGTGGCCTTCAGGTGCCTTGGAAAATAGCTTGATCCCTTTCTCTCTGTGGCAGCCCCACAAATGTTGGAAGACTGCTATCATGTCTCCCCTGCTCCTTATCTTCACTAGACTAGCCATGCCCAGTTCTTGCAACATATATCATCATATGTTTTAGCCTCCAGTCCCCTAATAATTTTGGTTGCTCTTCATTTTCCCATTTGGATGGGGGAAAACAGGCAAAGGCCAATGTTAAGGAGAGCTTATTCCTTAGCAAAGATTTTGCAATCAAATGCTCTGATATTAGTAATGGGAACAGATGTTTCTGAAATATTGCAAAACAGTTAGACATTTATTTGTATCTTCTAAATAGGTAGTAAGCTCTGCCTTGACTCAGAAAGCATTTAGAAAAAGGATCAAAAGCAAAAGGACACCCTTCCCTTCTTTAATAAATCCATTGATATATGAGGGTTAAAGTATAGTTTTCAAGATTTTATAAACTAACCTCTTCTTCCATGCAATAAATATGAATAATGAGATTGTAAGTGAATCTTGCTTCCTTGATTATGAGCTGCTTTAAGGGGCTGGACAGAGTTACAGAGGAACACCAGTATTAGTAGAAGAAGAGGTTTAACAGCTAGTAAATACCAAGAATCCATCTCTCAGAAAAGCAGCTGAAAGTTAGGTAGGCTTTACTTTACACAACTTCTGTTGGGGCGGTTGTATATATATGCTGTGTGTTTACAACAGAATTAACTGTGAACAAATGTGAATAATGCCCTATATTGTACAAGGTTTCTATGATGGAATCCAAAGTCTTTTATTCAAATATACTGCTACAATTCTCATTATGTTACAGAAGATCCCTGCATTCCAAATTTTAAACCATAAAAAGCATCAAATTAAGGGTGGCTCCGGTGGTTTTGGAACTTGACCAACAAGTTTTATCTCATTAATAGATTCAAAGGAAAGGTACCATTTTTGTTGAAGTATTTTCTCTCTCTTAATGATTAAGGCAGTAATGGAATCTCAGCGAAGCACCTCAAAAAACTCTGAACCTGCTGGCAGTCAAGTCAAATTTGTGCCCTTAGTATTGGTTTAAGCAGACTTGGCACACACCCAGTTTCTGCCTTCTTTCCTCTAAAAAGTCCTCAACAACCTTGATAGCCTTTTCACTGATTTACTGTATTATTTACTAGCTGACATTTTCTTGGCTTTAAGTGAAAATTTGACGTACAAATCCCACATGTCAAATGATATTGTAAAACAAGCATCCGAGTGTCGGCACATAGACCAATAGTCTGGGGTCTAAAGAACAGAGTAAGGCATACCTTGATAGAATCTTTCATCTGCCTTCAGCCATCTGCAAATAATCTGATAACTAATTTTAAAGGCATCAGAATGGTTCAGCCTATAGGCTTACTGAAGTAGATAAGGATTTTATGCTGCAAATTATTTATTTTGGAAAGTAAAAATAAATCATGTCCAATGTTTTGATGGGTTAATTTTAAACTATGACTTAATTGCAAATCATGACTACTGTGTGAGCAAAGTAGAAACACTCCTATTTCACAATTTTGAAAACTTGTGCAGCTATTCCATTTGGTTTTTTTCCTATTTCACTGTTCCTTTTTATTAAACAATTGACATGGATTTATACTTACATTTTGGTGTATGACTGCACCAGAGGTGGGTTCCTACCAGTTCGCACCTATTCGGTAGAACCGGTTCGTCAAATCTACCGAACCGGTTAGAAGAGGTTCCACCAGTGGACCGGAAAGCAGGCCACACACCTACAGAAGAGGTTCCAAAATTTTTTGAAACCCACCACTGGTCCTTGGATATAATTATTCTACACTGTCATGCTCATATTTATAAAACTCAGTGCCTCTGTGAAAGGTAAGGATGACTCCTGCGTTTGTGGTGCAATCAGAACATTGCGTGTGTTGAAGTTGTTTTAACGCAAACCAAAGATGCCTTTTAAAAAACAAGTTTGCATCCTATTCTTATGCATGCCAGTGCTGTGTGTGAGGTAATTTAAGGTGGTTCTGACAAGTGTCGGCGGCATCTTCATATCCGGTCACATGTGCGGCAAGCCACTCCCACAAAGGAGTCCACACCCACAGAGTAGGTTCGAACAATTTTTGAAACCCACCACTGGACTGCACTTTGTAGTGAAGGTTGCTGCTGCTATTATCTTAAAATATTTATGGGCTAGACTCTAGATAAAGAACATTACTGATTTTTAACAGGAAAAACATTCGAAGAAAGCAGATGAAGCATGAGAAACATAGAGTCTTTCCACACAAAGGCAAAAATATCTTCTTCCTGTATCTTATGTCCTTTCTTTACTTTCTTTTTTTGCTTTCTTTACATTTATCTCCTCCCCTCTGACGCAATATTAGGAATGAAATTGAACCATAAGCCTCCTTGTTTCTAGATAATTTAGCTTTAATTTGCTTCGTCCTGGGCATCTGTCCTACAGATTGTGACTTAAACCATTTTAGTTTGATTATCCCTCAATGCAGACAGTTTCATGTCTATACATTTGAGGAAGTATCCATTCTAGTCCAAGTTCCACCCACCTCTAACAAATGTGCTATTGAAAGCTCAGCACAAACCCTGTGCACATTCAGAAATCTTAAATTCTAGTCCAGGTTGTTTACAATCAATGTTAACAATCAGTGTCACAATCAATAGGATTCCTTACATCATCCAATGTAGTTAAGAGCATTATTTCTACTTTATAAGCCTTTATTGATAGCTTAAAAAAACACTCTCTTTTCTGAACCAGGGGGCTTGAGTTTGACACCCCTGATCTATACTGTTTCATGTACCACATATAAAATAAAGATACTGAAATGAAAACAAAATTAAACAAGTTGCATTAAATTACCACCCACAAAACATTTGGAAAATTATACCTGATATTCATTACATTTGTGAACAATTAAAAAAACATTTAGAGGCAGAAAATAAGTATAGGTAAGTTATGTTAGCATAGTTTTATATCTTTTACTCCCAGAAATAGTTTCTTGGCCTCTGTCTTTCATTATTTTTGCCTTGAAAGTCTAATTGGATCTTATCCATCATCTCAACACCTGTTTTAACAATATCAGTATCACTGAGATTCAGGGACTTTAAGGTGTTTATAAACTGCTTCAATGCACAGAAACGTGTTAATGTAGTCAGACCATTTTTAAAAAAATGTTCACTTATATTCTTGGAAAAAGTTATTTAGTACAGAAAGTTGGATGGTATTGTTTAAATTAAGAGTTAAAACAAATTTAAGTTCCATTCAGAATTCTCCTTAATGAAAGTAGATATTTAATGTTCACCACCAAATGTTCAGCAAATATCGGCCATCTGCATTTGACAGCTGATTATACTTGATTTCAGTAGTTAATGTACAGTGGCATTTTGAAATTGACAAACAAGAGATTTAGACTGCAGATCTACATCTGTGCAACTAGAGAGAGAATTCACTCTCTGAAACTTCCAGTCTTAAATATATCAACCTTCTCCCTGTAACCCCAAAGCCTCTGAAGCTGTTTTGCTGTAATGCTCAAGTTTTATATTAAAAGGGGATAAATCAAAATTCATAGATATACTGCATCTAATATTCTCATAGTCCCTGAAGCACAGTGTGAACCCAACAAAGCAATTTACTAGGGCTGCCTTCCGCGTGGCTGAAATCCTCAAAATTTTTCTTCCATTGACTGGCAGATACCTTTGCTTGGCACGTTAGTGGCACATGACTTATTGGGACTTTCCCCCCCTTTGCTCAACTGGGCTTGGGTGTGTCCAGCGTGTGATGCTTCCAGCCCATTGGCAGCCCTACTGTACTCACATTAGAAAACACTTGGTTGTGATTGATATAATACTGTATCTGATGCACCATATAGTGGCTGATACACTTAAGGGTTGCTATTTATCAGACCCTTCAATCCATTTTGGCTTGCAGCTCTTCTTAATCTTTGAGTACGATCCACGTGAACTTCATCAGCATAAGAGCCAAGGTGGCGCAGTAGTTAGGGTGCAGTACTGCAGGCCACTTCTGCAGTTCATCGGTTCTAATCTCACCGGCTCAAGGTTGACTCAGCCTTCCATCCTTCCGAGATGGATGAAATGAGGACCCAGACTGTGGGGGCGATATGCTGACTCTGTAAACTGCTTAGAGAAGGCTGAAGCCCTATGAAGCGGTATATAAGTCTAACTGCTATTGCTATTGCGATTGCTATAAAGTAGTTAAAATGAAAACATTGGGTTAATCAGTATGTGCTAATTGTTACCTTTCATTCAACACCTCAAGCAATGTAAGGACTCCCTCCTCCCATTTATACTACTGCTATCCTGTGAATTAGGTTGTGGTGAGAAAGAAGGACTTCCTTGGCTGAGACTGGACTTGAACTGAGTGCCCTGTAGGCAATCCAAGACATAAACTATGACATGTACAGGCTTTTGGTTATTTAGTTAGACCAATTCCCAGCCTTGGAGCTTCTTTTTCATTTCTGTTAAGCTTTGTTTTGCTTTGAGTCCGGGACAACTTTGGAAACATAAGCTAACAACAACAACAACAACAGGTTTCCTTGACACTAAATTTCTCATGCCTTTAGTCCATTGGGAGTATACTGAGAATTCTGGTTGAAACATGCAGTCTTTTTAGATCTTCTCTATTTTTCCTTTTTTAGAAATTAACCTTGGAATCTCTCTCTCTCTCTCTCTCCCACTCTGCTAAAAAGTGTCATGTCTCTGCTAAATGAAAAGAAATCACAAAATTTGTCTAGGCATCCTTGACCAGCTGTTCCATGTCACCAGTCATGTCATGTTATCCCTTGTTTTTAACAAAAAAAACCCACACCCCTCTTTCTTCATCCACTACCTTCTTGCAATGGCTGAATAGAAAGTTAATAAGCCCAAAGGTGAAGATTCTTTCTAATAAAAACAAATTACACAGAATTGCTAGCAAGCTAAAAAAGTTCACCTTGTTTTAATTTTCCAGTGTGCCAGAGAAATGTAAAGGAACTTGCCTTGCTCACAAGAGTGTAAATCAGATTAGTCCACAAAGCTCGGTTACAGAGGTATCCAAGACATTGGCCAGATAGTCTATACATCTATTGTTTCTCCTGTCACCAAATGTATACTATTATGTAGTATAACTTTTATTGTGTCTAGACAGGGCTAACGTTCTTCCATCAGTACTAGAAGTTTTTTTGCCTGGTTCTGTTTGATATAAACATTTATCAGAAAATGTGGGATTTTTACATCCTCTGCCCTTATACAAGACAAGAAAAGACCAATGCAGAGAAATTTGGATTTGGATGAAATCGAAAGTTGCACCCACATTTTTGAATTAAACTTGCAAAATTGAATAGCAGTAGTTAGGTCTGTTACCTGTAATTATTTTAATTTCATGCTGAAGTACAAGTGCTGTTGTTTCTTCTTTAAAAGAAATCTAGATATAAGAAATACTGCATGATATTAAATTTGGCTAAAGTCACCACACTATTTTCTCTTTTGCTATTTCATCCCTAGGTCTTCATGTGAAGATGACATGATATGCTCCATCGTTGAGAGATAATACATTGGTTATTTCTTATACCCAATTTCAAAACCTTATGACAGCACAAGGATAAATGCAAGGCCAATACAAAAGAATAGCATGGCCCATGGTACTGAAAATTGTTCCAGATCACATCCCACTATCTTGTGTCCAAAGTCTATTTCTGAACATAAACAACATGAAGATTACCCAAATCTGGTTTCAAAATAGCTTAGGTTTGGCTTTCATCCAAGGCTACCACAATTCAAGAAGCCACACTTCTTTGTCACCCTGATCTCAGTTTGTAATGGTGTGTAGGAATGATCTTTGAAGGAGGAAGAGCCTCACCCTGGACAACAGTTTCATAAAGAAAATTGGAGGCTGAAGGAAGAGGGGTAGTGAAAGTGTTTCAGAAGGGATCTGCCCTAGTTTTTAGGAAAGGAAGAGTAAAAGTGGAAAGTTCAGACTTGCTTGATGTCTATGGAGATTCACAGACATCCAGGTCATGGTTCTCTCAAAGCTACTTTTTCAAGCAACAACTGGACTTTCTGATTTTTCTTTGAATATGTTTCACTTCTCATCCAAGAGGTTTCTTCAGCTTCTTCATACTTCAATGTTGTGGCCCAGCAGGAGCTGTTGGAGCTGCCGATGGACTCCGATAGCGAGGGACCCTATGAGTCGGCTCTGGAAGATGTGGAGGATCCTGGGCAGGGTTCAGACTCTGAGCAGGGACCAGAGAGGCTGGTTGGCCACCAGGAGACGCCTGAGGCATGGAGCAGTGGTGAAGATCAAAGGGAGTTTGTCCCTGATGCCAGGCAACGTAGGGCGGAGAAACGGAGGCAGCAGTTACGGAGACAGACTCATAAGTGATAATCAAGCCCAGGTGGTTATGGCTTGGCTCCTCCCAAGGGAGTATATAAGAAGAGACTTTGGGAGGATACCTTTTGCAGGACACAACCATTCATACCAAGCTGGAGAAGCTCTTGTATTTATTGTATCTCTTATCTGTGGGGGTCTGGGTTGCTGCCAACGTCTTGCCTGTGAGTAATTACTGTGAATAAAGTGTGGCTAACAGTAAGCTTGTGTCAGCATTAGTCACCGGATGGAGGGGGGTCAGAACATTCAATTGCTGAAGAACCTTCTTGGATGAGAAGTGAAATGTCTTCAAAGAAAAACCAGAAAGCCAAGTTGCCTCTTAAAAAAGGACCTTTGGTTCCGACTTGCTTAATTCTGTTGATGTAACCTTACAATAAAGATAGTACTTCTGGCTGTACTTCTTGTCTAGACTAACTTGCAAGGCCTTAGTAAGCATTTTTTTAAAAAAAATCCCAACTTTGTCCGTGTATATTTTACAAACTGGGGAAATCTGAAAGCATGTGATGGTTTTCAAGATGAACAGCATTTGTAAAAAAGAGAGCAGAATAAGTGAATATTTAGGAACAGCATTTCTGAAAGTCATGCTTTAAAATAATATATGTTTATTCATAAAAGTGAGGAGACTATATGTAATGTACTGACAAGCAATCCAGGGCCAACTAATATATAAACGTTCACCACAGTTTCTTTTCTTTTAAACAATGAACAGATCATTAAATGGAAATTGCTTAAAAGCAATACTTAACTTAAAATATTTGTTGCTAAAATAAATATTTTGCTCTTTGCGCCAAATCTTATTTCAACAGGACAAGGCATTTGTCCTTAGCATCCTTCAGAAATATAATATAGTTAAAGCTCAACAGAACAGAATAATAGAGGTGGAAGGAACCTTGGAGGTCTTCTAGTCCAACCCCCTCATCAAGCAGGAGACAATATACCATTTCATAGAAGTGACTGTCTAGTCTCTTTTAAAAATCCTCCAGTGTTGGAGCATCCACAACTTCTGAAGGCAAGGCATTCCATTGGTTAATTGTTCTCACTGTTAGGCAGTTTCTCCTTAGTTTTCTTCTGGTTTAGTTTCCAATCATTGTTTCTTGTCTTGCCTTCTGGTGGTTTGAAAAGTAGGTTGCCTCCCTCTCCTTTGTGGCAGCCCTCAAATATTGGAACACTGCTATTGTGTTGCCCCTAGTCCTTGTTTTCCTAGAGTAAACATATCCAATTCCTGCAACTGCCCTTCGTATGTGTTAGCCTCCAGCCCTTTAATCATCTTAATTGATGTTCTCTGCACTCTTTCCAGAATCTCAACATCTTTTTTATATAGTGGTGCCGAAACTGGATGCAGTATTCCAGGCGTGGTGTTACCAAGGCCCTATAAAAATGTACTAACACTTCACGTGATCTTGATTCTATCCCTCTGTTAATGCAGTCTAGGACTGCATTGACCTTTTTGGGAGCTGCAGCACAATGCTGCTGTCAGCGTTCCAAGTATCATGTAGAATTAAATCAGAGACCAAGGCAAAACTATCCTTAAAGTTCCAATTTAATAAATCAGACATCTTGGCATTATGCTATGGAATCCCAATACTGGAAATGACATCAGAATTCCACCTAGTTAAAAGTTCATGATCTTGTCCCCACACCCACAATCCATCACATGGTCCAATCTTCTTCTTCCACACTGGCATCCACACCCAGCTGCTTCTGGTCAGGTGTACTAGTGCTGAGACAAAAGACGACCTTGACTTCTAGAAAAGAATGATAACAATACATTCCACAATCTTACCCCTGTCTATTCCCCCCTCCCATCAACCATACTAAAGAAACAGCATATTGAAATAAGAGAAAGTGTGGCAGGCCAAAATTCTAAAAGGAATATAATTTCAGGCCTGACAGCTGCCTTGATTAAATGATTATTTACTAGGATTCAAAGATTTCTCTAACAGCTACTGCTATTGAGCCAAGTTTCACCTAAACTGTACCTGTACATTTGGTTTTTCTTGCTTAAATGTAAAATGTTTACTTTTCTCTATATTGAATTCTGTTAGCTAGGCCTAGGGGTCAAGTCTGTCAAGATCCATCTGAACCTTGAACTTATTTTCTGGGTTGATGGCTGTTTCTCCCAACTTGGTGTTGCCTGAAATTTGATATTATCTCATCTAAAACATTTATGGAGATATTGAAAAATATTGTATCTATAGGAGGATACCTCATTTCTAACTTCCCTCCATATAGATGTAGTTCCATTAACGACTACACGTTGCATATGGTTTATCAGCCAGTTACAAATCCATTTAGTGGTGATGTCAATGTAGTTAAAGTCCCCATTACTACTGTGGTATGTTTCCTACATACATTAACTCATTAACTAGTTAACTCATTAACAGAAAGCAAAGAGGTGACCTTCTTTCTAAAATGTGTTAATTTATAACTTCACTCATTTATATCCTGTTTGTCCTAGGGGCAGATGCTACTGTATAAATTTATAAAGCCATTTTTTTCTGTTCTCTAATTTCTCCACTTCTTATTTCCATCATACAGCCGCATTCTAACTTGGTTAGGGAATCACTACGGGCAACATTGCAGAACTAATAGGATTGTTCTGTAAATGTGAATTTTTTATTTTATTTTATTATTTTTCTTAACACATATTGTATTTCCCCCCTCCCCCCTCCCCCTAAATCCCCACCTCCCTTCCCTCCCCCCGACTTCCCAAAGACCATACGTGGTATAATTTTTGAACAATCACAGTCTGAAATATCTCTACATTGAACTCAGTTTCTTACTGTTACCCAAATTTAAAACAATTTAAATTATTACTGATACTAAGCATAAGCTATCTGGAGTTTTTTAGTCCCATATTTACTTTGTATGTAATCAATCCACTTTTTCCAGTCTCTTTTGTATCTCTCGTTTGAATGTTCTTTGAGATATGCTGAGATTTTGGCCATTTCGGCTAAGTTCATAACTTTCAAAGTCCATTCTTGAATTATAGGTAAATCTTTCTTCTTCCAATACTGCGCCACCAAGAGTCTTGCTGCCGTTATTAAATACAGGATCAAATTAGTCTCTGCGACTGTAAAATCAATACATATACCCAGTAAAAACAACTGGGGGGTAAATTTTATCCTTCTTTTGAAGATGTTTTGCAGGATCCACCATATTTTTATCCAAAATGCCTTAACATTACGACATGTCCACCATATATGAAAATATGTAGCATCACAAGAACCACATCTCCAACATTTAGGTTGAACATTTGGATACATAGAGGCAAGCTTTTTAGGATCTAGGTGCCATCTATAAAACATCTTATAAAAATTTTCTCTCAAGTTTTGTGCTTGTGTAAATTTCACATTTCTTACCCAGATTCTTTCCCATGTTTCAAGCATTATTGGTTCCTCGACATTCTGAGCCCATTTTATCATACAATCCTTAATCAGTTCCGTTTCAGAATCCATCTGTACTAATACATTATATATCCTCTTTATATGCATTGAGCTTTGATCTCTTATTTGTTTAAACAAATTATCCTCAACTTTTACAAAGCCAATTTTTTGATCTGTTTTCCACCTAGCTTGTAGTTGACCATACTGAAACCACGTTTGAACTACCTTCTCTTCTTTAAGTACCTCTAAAGATTTTAGTTCCATCACCCCTCTTTCTGAGATAAGAAGTTGTCTATAGGTGGTTCTATCGAGTTTTTGTTCTACATTCATATTTTCAATTGCATGTCTAGGAATTGCCCACATGGGCACTTTATCATTTAGTTTATGTTGATATTTTTTCCAAACCCGCAATAAAGCATTTCTTAAGATGTGATTTTTAAATTTCTTATCCGTTTTTTTGTTAAATAACAGGTAAGCATGCCAACCATATAACAAATCATATCCCTCGATATTCAAAATTCTGTCATTAGTTAGATGAATCCAATCACTAATTGCAGATAATGCCACTGCGTCATAGTATAATTTTAAGTTAGGTAATTTCAATCCTCCTCTTTCACGTGCATCTTGCATTATTTTCATCTTTACCCTCGGCTTCTTTCCTGCCCACACAAATTTGTTGATACCCTTCTGCCATTCTAGAAGATTCGCATCTCTTTTAAGTATTGGTAACATTTGAAAAAGAAATAAAAATTTTGGTAAAATGTTCATTTTTACTGCCGCTATTCTACCCAGCAAGGACAAATGCAGTTTTTCCCACCTTTTCAACTCCAACTGTGTACTATGCCAAAGTGATTCATAATTATACTTGTATAATTTCCCATTTGAGATTAAAATATTAACTCCAAGATATTTAACTTTTTTAACTACCTCACATCTTAGCGTCGCCCCCAGTTCTTCCTTCTGTTTGATAGTCATATTTATAGCTATTATTTTGGTTTTTCCTAGATTTATTTTAAATCCCGAGACTTGACCATATTGATTGATCGTATTCAATAATACCCTACTAGTTTCCTGCGGTTGCTCCAATATTATAACCAGATCATCCGCAAATGCACGAACTCTATATTCTTGCTGTCTAATTTTGATCCCTTTTAGACCGCCTAGGCCCCGTATCTTATTCAACAGTATTTCCAAAGTTATAATAAACAATAATGGGGACAGAGGACAGCCCTGTCTTGTACCTTTTTCAATTTGAAAGGAGTCTGTCAGACTTCCATTGACAATGATCTGGGCTGTTTGCTGCTGATATATTGCACCAATTGACCGTAAAAAGCCATCTCCTATCTGCATTTTTTGCAATGTCTTCAGCAGGAATTGCCAATTAACTCGATCAAAGGCTTTCTCCGCATCCAAAAATATGAATGCGGCCGGGATTTGATTGTTCTTTCCCAGGTATTCTAAAGCGTTGATAATTAATCTAACGTTATCCTTCATCTGTCTGCCCTGTATAAAACCAGTTTGATCGGTATGTATCAGTTGCTGAGTTACCCCCATTAGCCTATTTGCTAATATTTTAGTAAAAATTTTATAATCTACATTGAGTAATGAAATAGGTCTGTAATTTTTTGGTTGGGTAAGGTCTTGATCTTCTTTGGGTATCAACGATATGAATGCAGTCTTCCACGAGGGAGGCACTTTCCCTCCCGATTGAATTTTATTGAATAGTTCTCTGAGGGGTTCTACCATTTCTAACTGTAGATATTTATAATAAACAGCTGTTAAACCATCTGTACCTGGTGCTTTCCCTAACTTTAATTGTTTAATTGCCTGCAAAATTTCCCCAGAGGTTATAGGTTGGTTCAGCTTATGCCTATGTTCTTCTCTGACTAGGGGGATTTCCTCTTTATCTAGGTATTTGTCTATATCTCCGTCCTTAATTTTATCCCCTTTATACACCTCTGTAAAAAATTCCCGAAATACCTTTTGAATCTCTTCCTGTTGAAACACTTCCTTCCCTCTGTAACACAATTTGGATACATTTCGAGCTTTCCTTTTTTTTCTAATCTGATAAGCCAACCACCTACCGGGTTTATTTGCATTGCAGAAAGTATTATGTTTAGCATATAATAAACTAGTAGCTACCTGGTCAGAGATCAGCATATCAAACTGAGATTTTAATATAGCAATTGTTTCCCTAATCTTTGTATCTCCTGGATTCAATGTTAATTCTGACTCTTTCCCTTTAATTTCCTCTTCCAATTCTTTTCGTTTTTGCCCTTGTTTGTATCTATGTATTTTATTTATATTCATTAATACTCCTCTCATATACGCTTTGCTTGCATCCCATACATATTCCAAAGATGTACCCTTGTTCATATTGAAGACAAAATATTCCGATAGCAATTTTTTACAATCATTAACATACTTTTCATATCTAAATAAATTTTCATTCAACCTCCAGGACCTTCTTGCCTGGGCTACCCTTCCCAATTCCATCCAGACTGGATTATGGTCTGAAAGAACTCTCGCCATAATCTTTGTCTTCTTCACCCTACAAAGTAAATCATTTGTAATTAGTATAAAATCAATCCTTGAAAGAGATTGATGTCTATTGGAAAAAAAGGTAAAGTCATATTCTTCTGCATGCCTCTCGCGCCAAGCGTCTCGCAATTCAAAGTCGTCCAGCATGTCAAAAAAGGGTTTGGGTAACTTAGCTCGAAATTTGGTGTTCGGGCGAGCTGTCTTCTTATCTCTTTTGGTGTCGATCACGCCATTCCAGTCACCCATTAATATACAAGACTCAAAATCCCACTGTACTAATTTAGCATGGAGATTTCTGTAAAATCCATCTTGTTGTTGATTAGGAGCATAAATTCCCAAAAGTAACGTCTTTTTCCCTTCTAAGATTAAATCTAATGCAATATATCTTCCAAAGGGATCTGCTTCAATTAGCTCAGCTTTAATGTCTTTTCTTAAATATACTACTATGCCATTTTTCTTTTCCATGGCTGAGGTCGCAAAATGTTGGCCCAGTTTGGGGTTAAACAAATATTTTTGATCGGTTGATTTGATATGAGTTTCTTGCAAGCAAATTATGTCATTCTTAAACTGTTTAAGATAATGAAATATTTTCTTTCTTTTCTGTGGAGAGTTCAGTCCGTTAACATTCCATGTCAAAATCTTAGTTGTCATTTTTGGTTGCCTGAAGCTTTTTTAGAGCCTCCCGTAAGGCCTGTCTCACCTTTGGTTTGGCTCCTCCCACAGCTTCTGAGCTTGTTGCAGTAGCACCTTGGTCAGTGGCCAATGATTGTTGAGATTGTTGCATAGTAGCTTGTTTATCCGTTTGTCTGGTGGTCTTACGGTTGGATCTTTTTTCCTTGACTCCTTGCCCTTCCGGAAGAGGGAGATGATACATTTTATCTAATGGTTGTGTGGTTTGCTGTTTATCTTGTTCGTCTCGTGGTTTTTCACCATATCCCGAAGGTTCAGGGTATCCCATCTTCAGAATCTTATGATAGAAATCACGAGCTTTCCATACAGAGCTGAGACGATATCTTTGTTTGTCCATTGTAACTATAATACCGAATGGGGCATCCCATCTGTACTGTATCTGACGCCTTCTGAGCTCTTCCACCAGAAAAGCATAATCTCTTCTGGCTCTTAGCATCTGAGGCGGTATTTCTTTCAAAACAATCAGGTCCTGTCCACCAATTTGAAGCTTAGTATTGTAGGACTCTTGTAGTATCATATTTCTAGATTCTCTTGTAACAAAGTATATTACCACGTCTCGGGGAAGTTGCCTTTGTTTTGCCGCCCATGAGTTAACACGAAAAATCCTGTCAATCTGCCAATCAGAATTGGATCCCGGTTTTCCCACCAGACGGTCAAAAGCTTCAGAAAACATTTGCTTTAGGTTCTCCTGCTTTTCTTCACGCAGCCCCCTCACTCTTAATGCAAGCTCCATCTGCTTATACTGTATCATAATAATTTGTTTTTCAGCATTATCAATTTTTTGTTCCACCACTTCAGTTTTGGATATCAGGTTAGTTTTAGCTTCATTGAGAGTTTCTAAATTATCTTCCATTCCAGAAATATATTCTGTTATCACATTTACAATTCCCATCATATTATCATTCATTTTAGTGACCCTGGTATCGAATTTGTCATATAGAACTTCCATCTCATTCCTTATTTCATCTTTGAAATCTTTAATCATTTCTAGATTCTGTTCTCTGAATTCTTTAAACATTTCTAAGTTCTGTTCTCTGGATTTTTTGAACATTTCCAGAAAAAATTCTTTTGTTAGTACATCTCAACTAGGGGGCATAGATGGTGGGGGCTGCAACTTTGTGCCAGGTATGGGAGACGTTTTCGGAGGTAATTTAACAGAGGTTGATTTGGATGCCATTATATTTTGGTTTTAATTATTTATTCTAAATTACTAATCCACTGTGCTATGTGGAGAAAAAGAAATTCCTCCCCCCCCTTTTTTTCCTTCTTTTTTTTTTTTTTTTTTTTTACAAGGGGTTTTACGGAGGATTTCAAAAGAGAAAGTCCGTTTGGAATGTTTGGAATGTCTCTGAATCAACAAAGAGTCTTGAAAGCTTTAAGGGAGTAGCTCTAATTAAATTATAAGAGATTATTTCTTTAATTCTGTAGCAGGAAGCCGGAGATAACAAATGCAGAAGCTGTAAACGCCATTTTGAAGACAATTAAACAAAAGAGGTTTTTATAACATTGAAGCTGGTATTTCAGATAGAGAAAGGTTTTAAAGTTCACAAGTTGGTCTTTGCTCGTATTGATTTTTAATAGTCTCTTTTCTAAAGATTGTCCTGAGGGGGAGGGGATCCTGTCTTGTGCTGTGAATAACAGCTGCGAAGTTCAGGTCGGAGTTGAATGACTCAGCTTTGGGTTGATCCTCCCCCTCCGTCCACAGCTCACAAAGAAACAAACTGTGAACTTCAAAGAAGATTCTTACCAGCTGAGATTCCTCACTGCTTTTTTCTTGTCTGAAAAAAGAGTTATCTTCTTGATATTGAGTAGATAACGATCCTGAATTCTGGGGGCAGCTCTGTTAAGCTGCCGGCCGGCGACAGGCCACTCCCCGGAAGCCGCCCCTCCAGCCGTCTTGACGAACAAAGGAGAGTAAATGTGATGTAAATGTGAATTTTTGAAACACTGGCATAAAGAAGAATGTAAATCTAACAGAATGGATGACTGAAGGAAAAAAAAATACATTCTGTAACACCACTATAGGCAATAAATTTATTGCAGCCATGTCAGCATACATTGGTACTAGATGTTATACAATAACAAAAAGTGAAACCAGCTGTTCTTGTTTTTTTTTTTAAAAAAAATTCCAGATAAAGATTAGTTTTATAAAATCAGTTACATAAATCATGCATTGTAATTATTTACATAAAAGCAGATGTACAGATTTTCAACCAATATCATGATCTCAAAAATGAAAGAATGATTTTCTTTTTCAAAGTTAACCTCTTCCATATTCAAGGCAGCTAGAATTTAAACAGCTGCTTCCGGGGACTCGCTTAATGTAATCTGTAAGCAGTGTGCAAAAAGACAGGAAGTGATGATGGTTCAAGGTTCAAGGTTCAAGGTTCATTTTATTTATATGCCGCCCTATTCCCGGCGGGACTCAGGGCAGCGCACAAACCCAAAGGAGGGGAAGGGAAACACAAGAACTACAACAAAAAAGTACAAGGAATTTAAAACAACCAACAGCCACACGATTCGAGAGGGGAAGGGAACTCATCGACCCCAGGCCTGCCGACACAGCCAGGTTTTAACGGCTTTTCGGAAGGCCTGGAGAGAGGTGAGGGTCCGAATCTCTGCGGGGAGCTCGTTCCAAAGGGCCGGAGCCACCACAGAGAAGGCCCTCCCCCGGGTAGTAGCCAGATGACATTGGCTAGTAGACAGAACCCGGAGGAGGCCTAATCTGTGTGATCTAATGGGTCTTTGGGAGGTAATTGGCAGCAGGCGGTCTCTCAAGTACCCAGGTCCAATACCATGAAGGGCTTTATAAGTGACGACTAGCACCTTGAAGTGTATCCGGAGACCAATCGGTAACCAGTGCAGCTCGCGGAGGATAGGTGTAATGTGGGTGTACCACGTTAATTATAAGATACTTATAGTCTATAGAAAGCTTTTAAAGCAAGGGCCTGTGATTCTGTAGAAGCTTGAAGTTCTCAAGTAACAAGTGAAAACTGGCTTTCTTTGGCTTTCTTTGTTTTAAGTATATCCAAATTATATTGATAATATTTATTGGTTTTATTTAAAAGAGGCACACAATCACCCTTTAGCAAGTTTCCAGCACATTTTTTTAACCAGATTTGCTCTAGTTGCCAATCTACTACCGAGTCAGCCTCAGGTGTTGGTTGTTGGTTGTTGCGAAGTCATGTCCAACCCATGGAGGACCCCAAATTTCCAGGCCTTCCTGTCCTCTCCCATCCTCTGGAGTCCATTTAAGATCACGCCTACTGCTTTGGTGACTCCATCCAGCCACGTCATTCTCTAGCGTCACCTTCTCCTTTTGCCCTCAGTCTTTCCCAGCATTAAACTCTTCTCCAGTGAGTCTTTCCTTCTCATTAGATGGCCAAAGTATTTGAGTTTCCTCTTCAGGATCTGGCCTTTTAAAGAGCACTCAGGGTTGATTTCCTCTAAGACTGACCGGTTTGGTTGCCTTGAAGGAGTCTTCTCCAGCACCATAGTTCAAAGGCCTCAATTCTTTGACGCCCAGCCTTCCTTATGGTCCAACTTTCACAGCCATACATTGCAACTGGGAATGGTTTTGGTACTAATATGTAAAGCCTGAAATTCTTTAAAGCCAAATTACCTGTCTCCTATGTCCTGTTTCCATGCTGTGCCTTAGAAGATTGCTACTTGGCCCCTAGAGCAACAGACCTTTCTGTAGTGGCTCCTGTCTATTGGTATGACCTGGTCTCTGAGATACACCAGATCTCAAAGCTAGCATGTTTTAAGCATTGTTGAAAGACATATTGTAGTGGTTTGAAAAGAACAAAAGATTGGCTGGTTTTCAATTCCCTACAGCTGTAAAACATAAAACTCATGTGAGGATGCAGACGAGGGGTTGCAGCTATAAAGTCTCGCTGGCCACAAGGACCAGTTCTTCTGTATTTCCCCCCCCCCCCACTGCTTATTGTTCAATTTGAGATGGCAAATCCCTTAGAGACTTTTATTCTCAAAGGAGAAGACATTTTGGGGAAT
The DNA here is from genome assembly GCF_009769535.1 of Thamnophis elegans. Lineage (NCBI taxonomy): Eukaryota > Metazoa > Chordata > Lepidosauria > Squamata > Natricidae > Thamnophis > Thamnophis elegans. Next base: position 63,343,172 of record NC_045549.1, read on the forward strand.
TTATTTTAGGTGTAATGTGGTATTTTTGCATCTCTTTGGTTTCAAAGGAACCAAGGGATGGATGTGTAACATGGAAGGAATACATTAGTGTAAAAGTTCCATTGTAGCTGCTAAAGAGGGTTACCCTTGAAAAAATGTTGCACTATTCCCCACCCCACCCTTTCGTCTTGAAGAAACTTGAAGAAATCCTTCACCCAATCTTTCTGCTCACAATTTTGCTGGAGAATTTTGAAGGGCTATTTGTATCCAGTTCAAAAATTGAAAAGTGCGAGACAGAAGTATTTCAAACCTACGGTAGGTAGAACCTTAGATATAATAGAAATTGATCGCTTGGGGGGAAATGACGTGAGCAATTTATTACCCCATGGTCAGTTGGGAATCCAAGAAGAACGTTATAGCAATAGCAGTTAGACTTATATACCGCTTCATAGGGCTTTCAGCCCTCTCTAAGCGGTTTACAGAGTCAGCATATCGCCCCCAAGAAACAATCCGGGTCTTCATTTTACCCACCTCGGAAGGATGGAAGGCTGAGTCAACCCTGAGCTGGTGAGATTTGAACAGCCGAACTGCAGAACTGCAGTCAGCTGAAGTAGCCTGCAGTGCTGCATTTAACCACTGCGCCACCTCGGCTCTCGTTAAACACTAGCTTCAGTGGAGTCTTAGAAAATTCTGAAGTGGAGTTAAAAAAAATAATCCCTCACAACTCTGGCATTTTGTTTTGTTCCTCCAAAACTACTACTACTGCCCACCTTGCAATGTTTGGTAAGCCATTGTGCGATTTTTGTTAACAGAAATTATGTGAAAAATATTCTACAGACATGCATACACATATACCACAGTGGTGGGATTCAATTTTTTTTGCTACCGGTTTGGTGGGTTTGGCCTGGTAGGCATGGTGTGGCTTTGTGGGTGTGGCAGGGGAAAGGATACTGCAAAATTCCCATTCCCTCCCCACCCCACTTACCAGCTCCATTCTCCTGTTCAGGGCAATAAAAGAAGATCACCTGGGAGGTTGGGGGGGCAGCAGGGGCAGCCTATTTGCTGGTTCTCCGATCTACTCAAAATTTCTGCTACCGGTTCTTCAGAACCTGTCAGAACTGGCTGAATACCACCCCTGATTTACCACTCTGCAAAGAGTAAAGCATACATCTTTTGAACTTTCAGAATGGTTTACCAGAGGAGCTACTATTTACACGAGAATTTGTGAACACTTATTTTTTGGGAAGGTAGAATATAGTCATTAAACTTCTTTCTAAAGGCAAATTTCAGTGGGGAATTATTTTGGTGGGGGGGGGGGGGAGAGGGAATCAAGTCTTTAATTCCGTACCAATCACTTTTGGTGCTTTTGCTATTCAAATTTCTACTCACTACCCATCCATTCCCACCTTCTCTCCTTTTCTTATAGAAATACAATCTAGGTCATAAATCACAATTGGATCAGTGAGTCTCAGATGTGTTTAGCAATAGCAATAGCAGTTAGATTTATATACCGCTTCATAGGGCTTTCAGCCCTCTCTAAGCGGTTTACAGAGTCAGCATATTGTCCCCACAGTCTGGGTCCTCATTTCACCCAGCTCGGAAGGATGGAAGGCTGAGTCAACCTTGAGCCGGTGAGATTTGAACCGCCGAACTGCAGATAACAGTCAGCTGAAGTGGCCTGCAGTACTGCACTCTAACCATTGCTCCACCTCGGCTCTTTAATCTGGAGACACAGATGAGAAGGCTGGATCATGCTTTTCTTTACCTTTTTCTACAAGGCAATGAAAAGTTACAACTACCAGCACATGTGTCTCAATCAAATACCAGTTACATGCTGGAGATTGTCTAAGGAACCAGTGCAGCCAACAGAACCAAACAGAGTTTCTGGATTGCCCCTTCAGCCAAATCAGCATCCACCTTTACCCTTCCGATAGCCATTGCCACCTATTTTCTCTTCAAATGCATTTCAAATATATCCAAAAGCTTATCAGGAAGCACAATTTCTCTAGATGCCATCTAGGTAAAGGTAAAGGTTTCCCCTTGCACATATGTGGTAGTCGTTCCGGACTCTAGGAGGTGGTGCTCATCTCTGTTTCAAAGCCGAAGACCAGCACTGTCCAAAGACGTCTCTGTGGTCATGTGGCCGACATGACTAACCATCGAAGGTGCATGGAACGCTGTTACCTTCCCACCAAAAGTGGTTCCTATTTTTCTACTTGCATTTTTACATGCTTTCGAACTGCTAGGTTTGCAGAAGCTGGGACAAGTAACGGGAGCTCACTCTGTTATGTGGCGCTAGGGATTCAAACCACCAAACTGCCAACCTTTCCGATTGACAAGCTCAGCCTCTTAGCCACTGAGCCACCACGTCCCTTGGATGCCATCTAATTGTTCTAATTATACTGCTGTCTGCATGAGTTCTGTTGGTTTCATTTTCATCTTTAAAGCACAAAATAGAACCAGATTTTCCGAAGACTGTTGTCTATGTTGAAGAATCTGTGGGATGAAGACTCTTTTTCAAAGTATCCTGAAAAGACTAATTTTTAGAACTATCTTGAAAGAAGGGCACAAGTGGCATAACTTTGGAGTATAGTGATGACATATATTGAAATAAATTCTGCCTGTTGTTTTCAGGGATTTTCTTTCTGATGTGCAGTTCAAACCCTGCTGAAAATTGGAAGGTAAGACATTCCAAGTTGACACAAGGAATAATTAGGATTTAAAAAACATTCAGAGACAGCTGTATATTGGAGGGTAGACGGGTATTATAGGTATCACCGGTCTCCTTGCTTAATCTTTAAAAGATAAATATCCCCCCCAAAGTTTACTTAATTTGGTGCAAAGTGAAAACCAAGATTACAGCTAGATTTCCTGTTGAGTGTAACTGCAATGTAGAGTTTCCCTGACAAAGTTCTGTGCACTTTCTTCGCATTTTATTGAGTTTTTTAATTCACTCCAATTGTTCTAAAAGTAGACAAAATTAAACATTGCTGTCAGTGCCAGGATCCACTCTTATGTAAATATCATTATAGCATGAAATATCCATCTGAAAAATCACCAACTTGAACCTTAAAAAGTGCCTAGTTACAATTGCTTCATAAACCACTGTGCCATTGGATTCTGAGGTCTCCATAGACTTTTAGAGAACCATGGGAAAATTACTTTATTGAGCTTGATTATAATGCATATTTGGTTCCACATTTGCACTGTATAATTTTTAAAGGATTCAGTCCTAAAACTACATACAATTTAAGTAATGTCCTTCTATACCAGTGGTTCCCAACCTTTTTTTGGCCATGCCCCACCTAAGCCTCTCTAAAATCCTCCCTCCCCGACATATAATTCTTACTTTACTCAAAAAATTAACTCTACTCACACAGAGGAAGCTTAAAAGACCATTAACTTGGTTTAAACAAGGTTCAAATTGCCCCCATTAAAAATCAAATTACCCCCGTGTGGCATGGGCCCCAGTCTCTATACGAATGAATGCATATATATGAGCCCCAGGATAATATTGATCCAATCTGGGTCAGTCACGAAGACCAGAGCTTCATACTAGAGCCCATCTTTAGGGTACTTCTCTCTTGCAAAGTGTGCGCTGTTCTGTGTGTGGTATTTATAGCACCTGTTGTATGTGGCTTTTTAGTTGTTGATTGGGGTGTGTTGATGGTTGACTTTTAAGTCGGCATCAGTTGTTTGTTTGTGCTGCCCACAGTTCAAAAGCTCGGCATACAAAACCTCTGGTCCTGGTAACTGACCCAGATTGGATCCAGTAATGCCATCCTATAATTTATCATAGCTACTGTGGTTCAAATATATGAATGTCAGAAAACCTTACATAAACATCAGATTTTAGAACTGGCATATGGCAATTGATATTGAAATTTTATTCCAGTATTTTATGTCCTTATATTCTAATTGTTAACCTCCAAATATCAGTGGGGCTTCTAGAGGCAGACACAGAGTCTGTCCTGGAAGCAACCAATCAGATGCTACTGAATGACCAGCTCAGTGTGTCAGGCTTGGAAGCAGTGGTGGGATTCAGCCAGTTCGCACCTATCCGGGAGAACCAGTTGTTAACTTTCTAAGCAGTTTGGAGAACCGGTTGTTGGAAGAAACCTCCTTTTGTTTCTTTCCACTTTACAGGGCTAATCTTGTAAGGAAGGCCGGAAGGAAACGTTCTGGTGTTGTTTCTAGCCTAATCTTTGTTGCCCTGCTTACAGAAACTGCCTCTCTGGTTAACCCTTATGACATTGCAATAACTAAGGTGAAGCACCCATCGACCTTAGTGAAGTTGAGTTAGCCACACCCACACAGTCACATGATCACCGAGCCACACCTACCTAGCTGGTCATTAGGGCAGAGAACCGGTTGTTAAATTATTTGAATCCCACCACTGCTTGGAAGCCATCTTTGTATTGGGCCTCAGGCCTGCCACAAATTCAAACATATTCTACTGTGGGAAACTGGGAGGAGGGATTGTATGGAGCATAGGAGATATGTAGCCATAATAACATTCCTTCTCAGAGTCAAGGTCATTTTGTCCCTGCACCTGCACTGACATGGATGGGAGGAATCTTCCTTCATGACAGTGGCTGGTTGGGCCATGTGATGGACATGTGGGTGCTGGGGCAGGGTCTTGAACTTTCAACTGGGTGAGGAAAACCTGGGAGCTTTCAGATATAGGTTTTTCCAGGTGTGTCGGCATGGCTTCTCTAATAAATTTGAACTTTGAGGAATCTCTAGCCTCGGATTCTTATTTGATTGAGGATGTTATTTGGAACTCTGGCACAGTGGTAATGAATGAATGAATGAATGAATGAATGAGAAATCAGTAATGAAGAGGTGAGAAAGTGAGTAAAAATACAGAGTTGGTGAAAGATCAGAAGAATTAAAGGACCAAGTGGCAAGGGGAATGAGCATCCTGCTAGGAATTTTCAAGTTATAGAACCTTTCCATTCTGAGAGCATTAAGTTGCAATAATAATCATAACTTGGAACTGCATTTTAATTGATAGAAGTAATCAAAAAGTCATATGTATTTGATATTCATTGTGTATAATATATGAAATGATATTTATGAATTTATTGGTGGGGTGGTAGAAGAATCAGAACAAAATGGATAATCCTCTCTATTTTAATTTGCTTTTTTGAACTTTTTTCAAAACGCTGGTTTTGAAATGGTGATTTCTTTACAATGATGTTAACTAGTTTACTGATTCACTCAAACTAGTTTTTAATGAATATTGTAATATGATTTATTATGGATGTATCATAACTGACTCATACCCAGTCTGAAATCATAGCACAGTCTCACATTTTAGAATGAGTGCAAATATATAAGCATATTTATCGAATAGTCAGCAATGTATAAAGAAAGGACTGAGCTTAGGAAGATCATATTATATTGTGGTACGCATGATTATCATTCAAAATATGTGAAACTCTTTGTTTCTTAAGAAGGGAAAACTTATCCAATTTGCATTATGGTGCATTTAACTAATTTTACTTTTCAACAACATCTATCTGACATTAACTATTAGGATTTGCATTGCTCCACACTTTGTGATTTACTTGCCTAATTAAAATGTTAGCGAGAGCTGTATATATTGTATATTTTGGGAGAAAATATATTAAATATGTGTGAAAATAATATTTTAAAAGTGCATTATATTAAGGATGGTTAACGGTACTTGTAATTTATCGGTTGGCCTTGTTTTACAAATATTTAAATCAGTTTCAACAGTTAACGGTCTGAGCTCAATGGCCTTGAATTCTGTAGACAGAAATACTTTCCATGCAGTTTTTAATTATATATTACAAATATGATCAAACATGTCATAATGACTGCTTTCATTCCAATCTTCATAGCAAATATATGATTCTCAAACTAATAATAATAGAAGCAGAGGCCAATGCCTGTAGGCCTTAACTATATTTAAAAGCTCTTTTGAGTTTCATAGCATAGGTTTTGTTCCAGGAATGACTGCAGATGTATTGTACACTTCCTTCAATTTTGCCAGTCAAAATCCTAAAATATTATTTAGCTGGCTGAACATTTCCATTTTGTAGCATGACAGTTCACAGAGATGTTGCCAAGTCTTCGTCAGTCAGCAATCTCAACCAAAGTTCACTTTCCCATAAATATAATCTACTAGTTTCTCGTAATTGTTTTAGGATTCACTACATTGCAAATTCTTTGTCTGTATGGTCTTTCAGATTGATTCAGCCTGAGGCTCAGAGGACCATTTTATAAAAATGCATTGACTCTTGGACTACAGATGCCCCAAAACAAAGGAGTGTATATTCCCTGTGTATATTTTATTGCATAGGATTCTGAACTGTGGCACTATTACACATGATTGCTATAGTTGAGGAATATTCTCCATTTCAGACCTAAATTGGCTTGAAACAATAAAGGATTATGTTAAGATGTACTTCTTTTCTGCTATTACCCAATATTTTCTGGACAACCTATGTAAAAGAAGCTGTGCTACCTGCATTAAATGATAGATGATGTCTTATCATAAAAATGTTTTTAGCGCATAAAAGCAAAAACAAAAACCTTCAAGGTTTATAATTATATGGCAGCAAATAGCATGGATATACAGTGAATCCTTGACTTACAACAGTTTGTTTAGTGACCAAAGTTACAACAGCACTGAAGAATGTGAGTTATGACCATTTTTCACACTTATGATCATTGCAGCATCCCCTTGGAGCAGGGGTGGGTTCCTGCCAGTTCTAACCTCTTCTATAGAAGAGGTTCCACAAATCTACAGTGCCGTTTAGAACCGGTTCCAGCTCCCTCCCCCTGCCCGTCCGCACATCATCAAGATGAAGAGTGAGATGAAGAATTCTGGGAGTTGAAGTCCACAAGTCTTAAAGCTGTCAAGTTTGAACACCCCTGGGGGTTTTTCTCTAAAGGGTTAGGGGTGCAAGGGTCTTGTAACTTGACAGCTTTAAGACTTGCGTGCTTCAAATGCCAGAGTTCCTGAGCCAACATTTTGGTTGCTAAGCAAGAGCATTTTTAAGTGAGTTTCACCACATTTTACAAGTTGGCCATGCCCACCCAGTTACATGGCTGGCAAGCCACTCCCACCCAGGCACATGGCCAGCAAGCCATTCCCACAAAGCAGGCCACACCTACAGAAGAGGTCCTAAAATTTTTTGAAACCCACCACTGTTGTTAAGTCAAGGACTGTATTAAGTTATTTTGCAAAATAGAATGGAAGCCAATAAAAGATACACTAGAAATAGAACACTTATACAAAACAAAAACAAAGCATTGGCAGCCTTATAAATGGAATTAATAAATACGTAAACAAACACAGTACGAAAATTTCAGCGTTCAGATACTAGATTTCTTAGCCATCATAATTTAGGTTTGGCTGATTATGGATGAATGTTTGCTCTCCTACACACAAGTTAAATCAATAAATCAGAGAAACAAGAAGAAAACATTTTTAAAAGCAGTTCTTATAGAAATTCTTTTTGGCTATTTATTTCTTCATTGTTAAAACTTGGTAAATCTGCAGAATTTTTTTTGTCTCTCTCTCTAACCTGTAAGATTAAATCTAATAACGTATACATTGCATTCAATATTTTAGTCAATAGCAGTTTGCCTAGGACTGTGATGGCAATCATATGGCCCTCTCTATGGCCACACGAGCCATTGCCTCAGTTCAGCTCTGCCGCGCATGCATGCACACCTCCCACCGGACAGCTGGTCATTGGGTTCATGCGCAATGGGGAATATGGGGGGGCACATGCACACAAGACAGGTGCACACACCCACATATGGGGTGTATGTGGTGTGGGTGGGGTGCATGCACGGGGGTCTCACATGCCTTGCATTTTGGGAATTCAAGGGGGCACTCGGGCATTTGGTTCAAATTCAACTTCTATTGAATTCAGTGTGATCTCTCAATTAATGACTATTGAATCCATGCCATAAATTATGCATAAATGCACATATGTTTTATTCTTTTTCTCAGTGGTTTAAGAAAAGCCACATAAATAAAATTATCTTATATTGTTAATTAGTGTTGTTACAAAATAAAAAATTTGTACTTTGGGGCTGGCATGTATGCACATGTCTATATATGTGCTATGTATTTGTTGAATGGTTCCAATATGAAAGATGGTGCATATGAGAATATTAGCTGTTAGCAGTATACATAACTCATTAAATAATTGTGAGCTTGAGAATGAATAATTCAATAGTTTCCAGTACTTTTGCCCAAATCCTTCTCATTTTTAATATATTTTCATATTTGTTCCATATAAAATATTTCATAGTGTAGGACAGGTCTTTAAAATTCCCTGTCCCAAAACTCTTATTCTCTGGGTGAAATGAAAAAGTAATGATGAATTCCGTATTATTTCCAAATAAATAAAGTACTCCAAAATTGCAAAATTCATTTTTGTTCATGAATGCTCTTTATGTTGTTTGGACAATATCAAAAAGGTTCAAGGTTGACTCAGCCTTCCATCCTTCCAAGGCTGGTAAAATAAAGACCTAGACTGCAAATATGCAAATATTGCAATATAATGCTGATATTGTAAACCTCTCATAGAATGCCATAAAGCATTATGGGACAATATATAATTTTAAATGCTGCTGCTATTGCTATTATTTTTCTGCAGATGTTACCTAGTCAGATCATAAAACATCAGTGCTAGGGATTTGTTTCCTTTAAATAGCTTGCCCTGCCAGTTTTGGTGGGGATGTGGTTTCTTTCTTGCTAGTTCATTGATTAAGGTATTGTTTTCAACTTGATTGTTTTACTGGTGTTAATCCTTGCTTATCTGAGTGTTGGCTGTTGGACGGGATGCGTTCTGATTTATTTGTTTCATTCTTGTGGTTTATCTCTATGTGTCTGAATGCCAAGCTTCTAGGAATTCCCTAGTGTTTATGGATTTAGTTTGGTCTAGAATGGTCACAGTTTCCCAGTAAAAATATGGTTGAGTCTGTCCACGTATTGTAAGATTAAGGAGTATTCTGATTACTAGTTGATGTTCATAGACGTATTCTTCTAGTCTTCTGCCTGTCTGTGCTACATAGTGGTTTTTAACAGTTATTACATTGTATGTTGCAAATTACTTTTGTTTTTATCTTCTTCTTAAGCTACTGTATCTTTTGGTTCATTTAAGATGTTTTGGAGAACTTTAATTGGTTTATGTGCTATGGTAATTCCATGTGGTTGCAATAGACTGTTGTTGGTCGTTTCTGAGATGTTTTTGATGTATGACAGTGTTATCCTTTTCATAGCTTGTATTGGTTGTGCTGAAGTGAGTTGATTAATCAGGCACTCTTTGATAGTTATTGGAACATGTCTGTTTCCTTATTCTGTTGTTCTGTATTGCCGAGTGCATATTTATTAATTATGTGCTATTTTTTACAGATCCAAGTAGGAAAACAATACGACAGATCTAGAAGCTGTACACATTTCTAGCTAATTCAGTGCTTTTTTAAAAAAAAAGTATTTAAATATTTATTGGTTTCAGGCCTTGCAGTTAGCCAGGCGAAGACAATTTTATGGATGAATAAATTCACTAACTCTTCTTCTTACCTCTCAGGTTGAGTTTGTTATTGTCTATGACCACGCGTCATCTAAACAGTTGTCTGAACATTTGTAAATGAAAAGAATTCACTCCTGTGTAGCAGGGGAAGCTTGGAGCAAAATATGTAAATGTTTCCAGATAGCAACTCAAACTGTAAGAATCCCAATTAAGAAACTGAAGCTATATGAAACGACTGAAGTCAAGGCAAAATCTGGCCGACCAAGTAAACTTCTGGCCAAACTGCCCCCAGTGGGTCTGTTTTGCAAAACGTAATGCATAGATCATTGCAAACTAACTTGTTGGAAACTTTTACTGACATTGGAGTTCAGAGAACGCCAGGGTTTATGCCATAATAATTTGCATGAGACAATTGCTTGACAGAAACCTTTATCCAAACTTGCTACAAAAAAAAAAATCATTGTCCAATGCATATAAAAGTAAACCTGAAATGCTTTGTAAAGTCTGAAATGCTTTGTTATAAAATTCTTTGGACTGAGAAAACAAAAGTGGAATTATTCATTCACAATCATATAAATTACATTTGAAAAAAAAAAGAGAAAGAGACTTCCTTTAATCATTCACCTTTTGTTGGTGAAAGTCAGCAGAAGGAATCAAATGGGGAATTAGTCTGAAATCCCTAAGGTGGGTACAAGAGGGTAAAGTCTGACCCCTTGAATGCCATTGATCCTTATCTACTCTGACCCAGGTGCAAACTGTTGGTCTGAGAAGATTCCTGTGCAGAGGCTTAAGCAATAAAACAGCTAATTGAACTCATCACATTTGGATCTGATTGTTCATGCCTGACACCTTTTTATCTTCTAAGTCACAACATTCCTGTAATTTGAATAGGCGATACAAGATAGATAGATAGATAGATAGATAGATAGATAGATAGATAGATAGATAGATTTTACAAACATACCGATAAAATATGAATAAGTACTTTTCTTTGAAGGAAGATCAAGAAAAACTGTTATATATATATTTTATAGAGCATTTTAAGAGGAACATTCAAAGGTATTATTACTATAACATAATACTAATTTGAAGTAGATTTATTCATCCAATATATAATGTTGGATTATTTTTATTTTATTTTTCCTAATTACTTCTATAGGGATTATTCTTTATACTATTTATGTTGTTTATATTTTTTGTCATGGATTACCAGTGAGGCTAAAACCAATTTCATTGTATACATAGTGTACAATGACAATAAAGGCTATATTATACTATAATACTGTGTGTGTGTGATGGATATATATCCTATAATAAACTATCATCCTTGTCAAAATGTAAATTATTCTCTCATGGAAATTGTAAAAGATTAAAAATATATTTATTAAATTTTATATTTTATATTAAAAACTTTAAAATGCATCTCAAACATTAAAAATAGACCTTTCTACCCAATTTCTCATCCCCACCCCCCCATATATATATATATATATATATATATATATATATATATATATATATATATATATATATATATATATATATATGGGTGGTTATTAAGATATTTTAGTTCTGGTGCAGTGAATTTTATGTAATTGTTATATAAATTTATAAAGGTAATAATGATTACAATAAATTTAATGTTTTAGAATGCACGTACGAGTTTTGAATTACTACTATGAAACATTATGGGATAGATTGACCAGGAACAAACAAAATATAAATATATTTAATAGACAAAAATAACATTGATATTCTTACCATTACTGATATGGAATATACGTATAATTGATTTTCAGTTTGTTATCTTTCTGTATTCTGTATGTATATAGTCTTCCTCAATGGACTTATTATTGGTGTTCTCTGATCTTCATTTTCTTGATTGTCTTGGGTTCTTAATTATTTTTTGATTTTTGGTTTATTTTCTATTTTCAGTAATAATATTGTGAACTTTAGCTCTCAACAATAATGATTAAGAAACCAATATATAAATGAGTTGGAGAGAGGGGGGAGAGGTTAATCAGGATTACAGCTCTTTAGCAAATAAATGGTACTGTCAAACTCCATCCCCCCACAAAGAAAGCTCTGGTCCAACTGTCACTTTCTTCTAAAGTTCAGAATCTGTTGACTCCCCACAATTTGGCCTTTCCACAATGAGCCGAGGTGGCGCAGTGGTTAGGGTGCAGTACTGAAGGCCACTACAGCTGACTGTTATCTGCAGTTCAGCGGTTCTAATCTCACTGGCTCAAGGTTAACTCAGCCTTCCATCCTTCCGAGGTGGGTGAAATGAAGACCCAGACTGTGGGGGCGATATGCTGACTCTGTAAACCGCTTAGAGAGGGCTGAAAGCCCCATGAAGCGGTATATAAGTCTAACTGCTATTGCTATTGCTATTATACCAACTCTGTTTTAGCAGTATCATTTGGCCTGCCCAGGAGCAATATTGCACACACCAATAGTTGATCCTGCATCCAATCCCTAGTTGTTTATCTAGAGCAAAGCCTCAAAATGAAAAGTTCCCAGAGATCCAGGCCAAGAAGGCCTTAAAAGTCCCGCCTAGGCAGGAACTAACTACTCCCACCAGGCGGGAAGCAGGAACTCATGATGCTTTCTCGAAGTACATGAAATCCAGGACACACTGACTCAGAACAGCTGGGTGTATGTATGTATGTCAGCAGTATGTAACCTTTTCCAATGAGTGTTAAATGATATATAGAACAAAGCTGTATGGCTCTATTTCTCTTGGCCTCTTAATGGCACTATTAAAGCCAATCCATATAATCAGGTTGGTTTGGACCCACCAAAATGCCTTTCCTTTTAGTTCAAAATGGATGTTTTCCATTATTGCATTGTTTCTTTCTTTTCAAGGTTCACAAGTCTCATTTTCTACAAAACATCCTGAACCATTCTCAGGGTCTTTCTTCTAGTTATAGTCATTATTCTTAATACACTCTTTATTACTTTTCATGTGGTATAATTTGAACATGTTATCCTTTCCCATAATTTCTCCTTCTCTTCTTTAAAGAGCTTTTTGGTTTGTGTTTCTTTCTTTCTTTCTTTTTTGTTCTCATAAAAGGGTTAGTTCTCAAAAGACAAAGCAAAGCAGGCAGCACATTTCAGAAATAAATTGCCCTGTTCACTCTTACAACATACCCCTTGTGGTGGTGATTTATATAGATTATTGTCTGCTTTAATACTTGCCCCCCTGAAAACACAAGATTACTCTTCTCCTTTTACAGTTGATTTTTGTGCAATCAGCTTTGACTTCCTTGGCTGGGCATAATTATATTCATTTTATTCATTGAGATTTGACTGATTCCATATTATATTTGCAATCAGTTATGAAAAATATAACCCACGATGGAGGAGAACAAACTTCAAGTATCCAGGATTGTGTGTAGCAGTGGTGGGATTCAAATTTTTTCAAAAATTTTTCTACAGGTTCTGTAGACATGGCTCAGTGGTGGGATTCAGCCAGTTGGCACCTATTTGGGAGAACCGGTTGGTAACTTTCTAAACAGTTCGGAGAACCGGTTGTTGGAAGAAATCTCCTTTTGTTTTTTCCCCACTTTACAGGGCTAATCCTGTAAGGAAGGCAGGAAGGAAACATTCTGGTGTTGTTTCTAGCCTAATCTTTATTGCCCTGCTTACAGAAACTGCCTCTCCAGTTAACCCTTATTACATTGTAACAGCTAAGGCAAAGCGCCTATTGACCTGAGTGACATTGAGTTGGCCACGCCCACCCAGTCACAAGACCACCAAGCCATGCCTACCCAGCTGGTCATTAGGGCAGAGGACCGGTTGTTAAATTATTTGAATCCCACCACTGAGCCACTCTCACCCGGTCACATAGCTGGCAAGCCACTCCCATCCAATCACATAGCCGGCAAGCCACTCCCACCAGGTCACATGGCCAGCAAGCCACTCCCACCCACAGAGTAGGTTCCAAAAATTTTTGAAACCCACCACTGGCTTGGTGTGCATGGCAGGGGAAGGATACTGTAAAATCTCTCCATTCCCATCCCACTCCAGGGGAAGGTTACTGCAAAAACCCCATTTCTCCCCAGTCATCTAGGACCTGGGAGGCAGAGAATAGATGGGGACAGGACCAGTAACCAGTTCTTAAAACTATTCAAAATTTCCGCTACTGGTTTTCCAGAACTGATCAGAACCTGCTGAATACCACCTCTGGTGTACAGGTTATAAAAACAATTGACAACAATCCCTTAAATTATTCTTCTTTAAGGGAGAAGGATATTTTCTTCTGCATTAATAACAATTATTAAATAAACAATTCAATACAATTCTATATGATAGAAAATTGAAGCCAATGTAAAATGTGCCACAAATTAAAAAATGAAATTATGCCTACATTTGGCCACTAATTCTGTGTAATAACTGATTTTCCATTTTTGACAGTATTCTTTCACAGAATAAGATGAAGTCAAATTATCTATGAATTGGCTCTGATACAGTCTAATAATTATGGACCAAAAAATGGAACCTCAGTATATTCCAGCATCTCTTGGCCTATGGAGGCATAAGATCAGAAACTTGTTTTCCGTTTATGTTCTCAAGAGAGAAATTTTCTTTCTTCTGACTGTTTATATAAAGAATAGTCTTTAAAAAAAATGTATTTTTATAGTGACAGGCTAGATGTCAAGAAACACATTCAATTTAACTATTACTTAATACTGACACTCATTAATGTTAGGGATTTACAGTGTCACTTTAGTATAAAACTTAATTATCACAATATATATTGTCATAATAATATATTGTAATAATACTATATATAAGTATAAAAAGTGTAATAATCAGATCAATTTGGTCTGGTTGGCTATTCTGGTCAATTACAAAGCAGTAGCTTTATTGTCATTGAAATAAGTGACAATAATGACAAATGTTTTGATATTCCGTGCTTCGGGGTCAATGGTTAGATTAGGGGTGTCAAACTTGCGACGACACATTGTCATCATGTGACTTTTCCCCCTTCACTGAAATGGGGTCAGTGTGGCCAGTAATCGGCCCACATGCTGCAAATTTGATACCCCTGGGCTAGATCATCCAAAAACATTATGTGGTTGGTTTGTTTTTAATGAAATATAATGTGCAATTCCTGCCATTGTCACAGATGACTTAAGGCCTAGTTGCTTATAACAATGGTAGGATTCAATTTTTTTTTTTACTACTGGTTCTGTTGGTGTAACTTGATGGGTGTGGCAGGGGAAGGATACTGTAAAATCTCCATTCCCTCCCTACTCCAGGGGAAGATTACTGCAAAATCCCCATTCCCTCACGATCAGCTGGCACTCGGGAGGCAGAGAATAGATGGGGGCGGGGCCATTCAGAGGTAGTATTTACCAGTTCTCCAAACTATTCAAAATTTCCGCTACTGGTTCTCCAGAACTGGTCAGAACCTGCTGAATATCAACTCTGGCTTATAACTTACAGTAGCCTTCCCTAAGCTAAAGGATATGATAGGATACTGAGCCTCCTAGGATTTTGGGTCAGCATATGTTGTGATCGTAACACATTTGGCAGGTGCAGCTTGGGAAGCCTGGCTGGACTAAGTTATTCTTTTTAAAATATATATATATATAAAGTTTTTTATTTTTTGTTTTGACTAAGTTATTCTTGTAGAACATCATTTCCTTGCAGGAGTGGCGAACAGATATTGTTTTTTAAAGCCAATTGTGCCAGTTTGTGCTATTAACTTCTTTCCCAAGCTAGAGCTGCCTATTCAAGTAATCTAGTTTAGAGGCCACAATTAGAACCCACAATTTGATTGCTAAGTGCAACAGTCGCTAGGTGGAAACTGGACTGTGCTTATGATCTTCCTTCAGATTTTTCTTTGCTTTGCAAACCTGCAAAGGTTGTAAATTCAAGTATTGGTCACAATATTGACCAATAACTGCAAGCAGTAGTTGTATGAAACAGTCACTAAGCAATAAATTACCTGTAATGTGTCCATAATGCATCAACATTGTACGTACTAAAAAGTGTGTATGAGCTGTACCTTGCTTGTTAATCTTAGGGTATCTGGAAGAGAGGATAGATAACAACAAAGTAGATTTTCTTAATAAATGATCAAGATATAAAAAGCCGATTAAGCAAAAAATAATCATCTATCTCAAATAGACGATGTTGGAAAAAGGACCACATCTTCTTTTATGCCAATATAACATTTAGTTTTAAATGCTTGCAGCGTGGGTGGTGGTGGTTTCTATACCAACAGTAATTTTTTTTTATACAACAGACTTACTTCTATTGTAGGGACTCTTAATCTAATATCATGCAAAGAGGAGTTATTGCATCTTCAGTAATATAATAATCGCGGCTTGTTAAAATTGTTAAATATTATCAGCCCAACCCAACTGCAGGAATTCTGCACATTTGCTTCCGATGGTTCCAAAGAGAGTTTCCGTTAGTGAAAAAGCCCTATTAAAAAAAACTATAAATAATGCTTTTTCAGTTAAGTAAGTATCTCTGCATTTAAAAATTATAGCGATTGTTCTTTAGCTTTAATCACTCCGTTCTCTCTGCGCCCAGCACTGGAGTTCTGACTTAAAAGCTAAAGCAAAATGATATTAGCCTCAGGCTTCTTGGCACTCTGAACAAAGGATGAAAAATGCTTCCGTCCATCTCTCTCATCTTTCCGTCCACATTTAAAGATCATTGCACTCTGATGATGATGATATCCATTCAGTTGTGCCCAGGGATGGGATTCAAAAATTTTAACAACCAATTCTTCGCCCAGTTGATGGGTGGGCATGGCCATGGTGGGCCTGTTCAGGGGAGGGGGATTTTCATCCTCCCCAGGCTTCGAAGTCTTTACACAAGCCTCCGGGAGGGTAAAAACAGCCTCCCCCAGACACTGGAGGCCCTCTGGAGATCCTCCGGAGGCTGGAAATGGGGACATTTCTGGACTTTTGGAACTTCCGGGAGGCCCATTTTTTGCCCTCCCAGAGCCTCCGTCCAGGCCCTGCACTTACTTGGCATCAAAAATGGGCCACATGGAGACTCCTTGCAACTACCAGTTTGGTGAACTGGATGTAAAATTAGCATCCAGCTCGCTCAAAGAGGTCTGAACTGGCTGAATTCCACCCCTGGTTGTGTGGCAATTCTATGGGCCCAGTCATTCTGCATCTTCCGATCTTGCGCTACTTCTTTGAATTATTCTAGGTTGTGGCTGGTGTCAGCTTTGATAGTGTCTACCATTGTGTTCTTTGTGACTGGGTTTCCTTCATTGCACTCTGTAAAAGATAGGATTTACAAACTGAATGTGGGCCACCAGGTGTAGTTTATCTTCATGCCTGAGACTGCAACATGCTTTTTGGCATGCCGTTAATGAGAATTTATTGATGAATTCTATTCACCTCAAGGAGACTGAATATTCTGATGTTTAGATTTCAATATCTTATCTTCAACCCTAACAACATGAAATTGGTACAGTTTCCTGGGCAGGCACTCTTTGAGTCTTTGCTAGATAAGTTCGTCTGGGAAGACATTGAATTCAGTCATCCTATGTCATAAAAAAACTTTAGACATCCTTATTTAGTTAATCAGCTTTATCAATCGCTGATCATAGTGATTGTACAAACTCTTACAGACTCTTACTTCACAGATCATATTTCAGTCATATTTCTCTGTCACCATCATAGTGATTTCTGTATATTATATATATTATAATCTGTATTGTGGCCTGCCAGCAGAACTGGCAGCAGATTCGGACAGTGAGGAAGTTGGGGAGGAACACGGGCCAGTCCTGGAGTCTGGGAAAGGCTCTGTGTCAGAGGCAGAGAGGGGCCAGGGCCTTCTGACAGTTATAATCTGCCTTCAGAGTCAGACAACAGTGAGGCAGACAAATAGCTGGAGGCTGTTCCCAGTGTCCGCATGCGCAGTGTTGCCAGATGAAGGGAACAGCTAAGGAACAAGGGTCGACTTGGGAGTAAGGCCACAGGTGGACAGTGAATGGCCCCTCCCATAGGGAGTAAAATAGGAGCGAAAGGGGAGTGGAGTTTGCAGGAGACAATTAGTTCGCTTAATTGGTTCGTGACTCTCCAAGACTCCTTGCCATGTTTTGAAGATATCAGCCTGGGAGCTCTCCAAGCCAGATAAGGTCTGTGACTGTAAATTCACCCTTGAAAGACTTTGCTGGATGTGAATGAGAAAAATTCACAGTAATTTAATAAAAAGGGTTTTTTGTCGGGGCAAGGAGTTTCCTTTGTCGTTTGGGGAAGCCTAGGTCAGAACAATCTGTCATATTTATTTGTTACCTATCTTGCCACGGGGCTACTCTAAGCAGCTACATAAGCACATGAACCATATAATCATAATTATATAAACTATCACAACTGCATACTTAGAAGCGATAAAGAACAAATATTTGAAATAATCTGTAATACACTATGTAACAAAAAAGGGTTGCTGGGATTGCCACTGCAAAGCAGAAAGTGAAAAAAAATAAACTAATTAGTAACACTGATTATTGCATCTATAGAAATCATTTACTGTATATGTGTATTAATGTGCTGCTATCATGATTCCATAGTTCTGAAATTAGGACTGTAAGGCATATGTTTTATTTAGAAACTGGGATATTTTTTGAGAATGTTACAGTTGTGTCATTATACAAAATTGGCTCTTACAACCAATTCCTAAGAAAAGCATATTAAAAATAAAATGAAACATTTTTTTAAATATATAAATGCAAATCATGGGCAACTCAGATGATTCCTCCTCAAAAAATTTTAATGTTTAAGTGTGACTAAATTTGTTTTTTTGTTGGCCTTAATGAATGAAATGGTGCTCACGGTTACTTGTGTATATGTCTTCTAACGTCTTCCATTTTTAAAGTTCTTTTTAAAATGAAATTTTGCACCAAAAGGTCATTGAAAACTGAGTCTTACTGACTTGAATAACGTTGTGTACCCCATGTCATAATGAAAGCTTTTTGTTTAAACAGCTTGCTGTTTAAAAATCTTTTTCAATAGTATTAGAAGACGAGCAGGGATAACAAGTCAACACAGTGCTATCTATTTATTAATATATAACTGCAAAATATATTTATAAAAATTCTTGTGATAGCATTTTGTGTTTATGTGTGTGTGTACCATGCAAAGGTATACACAAAATGTGAATGAGCAAGTTAGCAGTTTTGTATTATAAAGAAAAGGAATCATTCAGTAACAATATTGTGTGTATACTTTATAAGCACAACATTGTAACTTAATGATTCCTTTACTTTATAACACAAAACATTTAGCTGCTAATTACTTCACACAAATCTACAGTCTTTGCAATGCTACCAACTTCTGATGAACTGATTGAAACTATATCAACTATATCGCCTGCAGTGGTGGGCTCCGGATCCCGGTGCAATGCGCAAGCGTTCTTACCTCCTGCGATGCTGCCGTGATGGTCCAGCTGCTCGGAGGAGTGTTTTGTGTGTGTGTGTGTGTGTGTGTGTGTGTGTGTGTGTGTGTGCGGAAGCGCCAAAGAGCTCAAATACAGGTAAGGTGTTCGGGTGGGTGGGTGGGCTGTCCGGAGCACCATACCGGAACGGTACCCAATCCTCCTGGCATGCACCGGTACGCCCGTACCGGGGCGTACCTCCTGCAACCCACCACTGATCTCCTGCCTTCTGAACTCACCCTTGCCCAGTTCTTAAGCACCTGAGCCACCTGGGCTTTGCTCGACTACCATCTACAGATAAGGACTGAATTTTTCTTTCTGTAAAATCTTTGCAGACTTGCTTCTGAGCTGGAACATTAACATGTTCATTAGCAATTTTACTGAACAAGAATATTTCCTATGAAAAATGTTCCGATTCCAAGTCATTCCTATCTTAAAAGGTACAATCAGCACCTTCAATTTTACTTGGAAGTTAGCTGGCATCCAATAGTTGTTTTTAAGGGTGCAAATCACGATAATTAAGCCCTTTGCTAGCTGGATGATTACATTTTGCTGCAGCTTCCAGAAAAATCAAAGTAGTAGACATACTTAAATGAATTTCAATAGTGTAGAGAAAGCAGGTGTGAAATCCTCCCGGTTCGGCCAAACTGGTTGGGACAATTGTCTTTGGTTCTGCAAACTGGTAGTAAAAAAAAAGCTTTGGAGAATTGTGCAGCTCAGCTGTGAGCCATGCGATCGTCAGAAGCTTTCCCCCTCCTCCGTTTTTTAAAACATTTTTTCCCCTGCCAATTGGGGTGAATAAGCAGGGAAAAAATCCTTTAAAATGTGGGGGGGGGGAGCTTCCAACAATCACATGGCTCACAGCTGGCACTAGACGCAGCTTCAGAGGATACCTTGAAAGAGTGCAGGATTGGAATGGACCTGAAGGTCATCTAGTTCAACCCCCTGCTCCAGCAGGATGTTGTTAGTTTCTGTCTTTTGACCCCCCCGGTCACATGACTACATACCCACTCCCACTCAGTCACATGATTGCCACCAAGCCACGCCCACAGAACTGATAGGAATTTTTTTTTAGATTTCACCACTGATAGAAAGGCAGGAGTGACCATCAACAAATATTGCATTCTTGTTTTTGATTTCCCGCCTCTCTGCTTCAATGAACACATTTTAAATTTGTTCAACACGTTTTATTGGATTTCAATATTCTAAAACCTTATTCTAAAATCTTTTAAGTCCAGTGTAGGGGAAGACATATAAAATATGTTCAATAATATATTCATTCGTTCATTGGTTTGATCATTTTGGATGTAATGTACCAAAGGGCAATATAAGAAAAAGAACAGCAATGCAAAAATATTTTATATTATTAGCAGAGTGTCCTTTTAAATATTTATTGGGTGAGCTGATGCATAGTTTTGATTGTTTAAGACACATTATAAGCGTTATCTAGTATATGCATTATAGGAGAATTGTATCTATTACTGAGCAAAGCCTTTGTTCAGAATTGATTTCCCTATTAAACAATAACACAAAAAATGTAGAACAATGATTTTACAAGAGATTTGCATCTCTGACCACATAAATCAGATTTATTTTTTTACTTGTACATTATTTGGACGAACCACTATTAGCAATTTAAATTGCTGTGAGGAATTATATTAAGTAGTTCGCCTGACCTCATTAGTACATTCTGAAATGCGCTCTCACCTGGGGGTTCCCTCTTAAATGAGAAACTGCCTCTGACATGTTGAAAAGCTTCAGCTCATTTTCATGTAACAACCATCCTAACTGAAAACATATGAGGGACATCACAGCAAATAAAAGCAAAGCCCTGAGAAAATTTAGCATCCATAATCTTCTCATCTGCCGGGAAGAATACTCATTGTTTTTTTTTTTGTTTGATGCAGTTTGTTTGTTCATATCTTTTAGTCCATACGGTCCAGAGGTGGGTTCCTACCAGTTTGCACCTATTCGGTAGAACCGGTTCGTCAAATCTACCGAACCGGTTAGAAGAGGTTCCACCAGTGGACCCGGAAAGCAGGCCACACCTACAGAAGAGGTTCCAAAAATTTTTGAAACCCACCACTGGCAAGGATCTTGTAACTTGACAGCTTTAAGACTTGCATGCTTCAATGCCAGAGTTTCTGAATAGCTACTTGGACCGACCTAAGTACTAATTCATAATTTCATATCCAGTCACATGAGTGGCAAGCCACTCCCATCTGGTCACATGGGTGGCAAGCCACTCCCACAAAGGAGGCCACACCCACAGAGTAGGTTCCAACAATTTTTGAAACCCACCACTGATACAGTCACACTCTAAAATACTCTTGTTCTGACCTAGGCTTCCCGAAAAGCACGAAGCAGATCCCTGGTCCTGACCAAACCCCTTTTATTTGAACAAATGTGAATTCCTCTCACTCACATTCAGCAAAGGCCTGGTAAAAAGTCTTTCAAAGGTGAAGTTATGATCACAGACCTTATCTAGCCTGGAAAGCTGTCATGTAAATATTTTCCAAATGCAGTGCTGTGCAAGGAAATTCCGAGATTCACAGACAAATCTTCACACGCCTGAAATGAATGAACAAACAAACAGATTGTTTCCTGCAAAAGCCCACTCCCCTTTCGCTCCTCTTTTAGTTTCTATGGGAGGGCCATTCACCGTCCATCTGTGGCTTTACTCACAAATCTTAGCTGTTCTTTTCTTCTGGCAGCTCTGCACATGCGCACACTGGGAACAGGCTCCAATTGTTCTTCTGCCTCACTGCTGTCTAGCTCCGAAGGCAGCTGAGAACTGCCAGACGGCCTTGGCCTCTGATGCAATGCCCTCATCCGAATCTTCCCCAGCCTCCAGGACTGGCCCATGTTCCTCCCCAAACTCCTCACTGTTCGCTCCAGCTCCAGGGGCCACAACTCTCCTGTAGCACAGGTGAATAATTACAAAGTCATTATAGATGCAGGGTATTGTTCACAATGAGCTATAAGGCAGGGGTGTCAAACTCGCATCATCACAGCTGTGTCACATGACGTGTCTGGACTTTCCCCCCTTCGCTAAACCGGGCATGGGCGTGGCCAGCATGTGACGTATCCAGTCTGTGAGCCAGGAGTTTGACAGCCCTGCTATAAGGTTTCTCTGATTTGTAACAGAGAAAAGGAAAGTTTGTCACACTTTTTAAATCCTATAGGTAAACTACTAAGATAATTGTCCTTATGTTTGTGAAATCAGTTAAAAGACAAGGGAGCAGTCACTAAAACAACAACAAGGAGGTAAACAAAATGTTAACAGACCACAAATAGAGCCGAGGTGGCACAGTGGTTAGGGTGCAGTACTGCAGGCCACTTCAGCTGACTGTTATCTGCAGTTCAGCAGTTCAAATCTCACCGGCTTAGGGTTGACTCAGCCTTCCATCCTTCCGAGGTAGATGAAATGAGGACCCAGACTGTGGGGGCGATATGCTGACTCTGTAAACCGCTTAGAGAGGGCTGAAAGCCCTATGAAGCGGTATATAAGTCTAACTGCTATTGCTATTGCTAAATAAACCAGTAAAATAGGCCACAAATAGTGATATTAAGCAACCTCTGATGCATGTAGCGAGCGTGAATTATCACTGGTTTAGGCCTCATCCAGGACACACAACCATTTTCAATTATGTGCATATATGCCGGTCCAAGGGACACATCCAACATTCCAGTGGGTTTCTGTCTTCATGACAGAAGATTGGCACTTTTTTTTGCTATGCTTTTAAGGCCAAAACATAAATGATGTGTAAGATCCACAATGCCATGTTCCAGTGTATTTTTTTTTCTCTTTGTGAAAGTGACTAAGAACTGGAATCACAATGGAAAGCTTTATTTGTCTTCATTTGTGTTGTTTTGCTAGGCTTACTTGCCATTCCAATTATGAATTACTCTGGTGGAGGATTCAACAGGACTATCCTGAAACAGGAAAAAGGGAGTGATAAAAAGGAAGATTATCCAGGGGCCCAGAGAGCAGAAGACAACAAGCTGGAGGACTTCTGAGCAAGAAACATATGAGAAACATAAGATCAAAAGTAAAGGTTCAGAAAGCAAAACCACTTTAGGAGGCTGAGCTGGGATTAAAAAAAAGATAGAAAAGAAGGATATTTCCCCCACAAAGCAGCATATGTTACGTATGTGATAGAACAGATCTTTGGGCTAAAGCTTATCCAAAATGTCAAAAGGCCAGCAAAAAGTAGGGAAATCAATGTCCAGGAAGCAGAAAGCTCTTGGACACTGACAGTGGAGAGCTTTATATATATTTCTCTTCCTGCTTCCATAATCCCTGCAGCAATGAAGTTCAGAGTCTTTTATGTAGTGTTTTGGGACTCAGCTATGCCCAAACTAAAATCAACATTAATTGTTCAGATTTGTTGAAAATAGAAGCCATATGCTTATACTTTCCTCTGTAGATTCTGGAATTACCCATGTCAGAATATCAGAATACTTCATGTTTCCTTATCATCTGTCAGAAACAGCCAGGCAGATGCAAAATACCACGATGAGTTGACATAGGTGAATAGTATTACACAGTCTGTGGCTCCGTTTGGTCTAGTTGGGGCCTCCGTTCGCTCCCTAAAAGATATCTCAGCAATTCCACAGTCATTATCTGAGACATAGGGTTTCAAACAACACAAAACCATTCTCTTAACACATACACATCTGTTCCTGTGAGTTCTGTTGGCAGTCAGTTTCCTACGTGAGTAACAGAGTTTGCTGAACAAATTAGGAGAGAGTCACATAAAAATATAACATGTGTTCAATGGGTAATCCAGCATCATAATTTAGCATAATACAGAGCAGCATACAGCACATATCCTACTGACAAAACAACCTTCAACACTGCACAAGGCCAGTTGCTGCAAAAGAGGATTCCACTAGACTCTCCAAATCACTATTCAGATATCTTGATTCTCAGCATTAGCAGGATGTAAAACAGAGCAAAGAGCTTAAGCATATTCTTAACATAAGGGAGATTAATGTTCCAAATTTTAAATGTATATCTGCAGGGATGTTACAGATTCTTTTGCAAATATGCAATGCATATAAAATAACACTCCAAAAACTCTATTTGGATATACACAAGAAAGATTGTGAATACACTATGTAGTTCTAGATGGGACCAACACATCATGCAGGAGATCTTTTTTTTTTCCCTATGGAAAACATTAACCAGTTTCCAGGTGTAGAAAACTTCCCTTTTCGGTCTGAAGTCAACATTTCTTGTTTGCTAAGAAGAAAAAGTAGTCACGCTGTGTTTGAGAAAATAGAAAATCCAAAGATCCTTTATTTTCCTGACACTCAGAGGTGGTATTCAGCCAGTTCCGACAGGTTTTGGAGAACCGGTAGCGGAAATTTTGAGTAGTTCAGAGAACTGGCAAATAGGCTGGCCCCGCCCTCACTGCCTCCCAGCTGATCTTCTTTTGTTGCCCTGAACAGGAGAACAGAACTGGAAAGCAGATTACTGGGGTTGGGTGGGAATGGGGATTTTGCAATATCCTTCCCCTGCCATGCCCACAAAGCCACGCCCACAAAGCCACTCCACCCCCATGAAGCCATGTCTTGCCCACAAAGCCACGTCATGCCCACAAAGCCACACCCACAGAAGTGGTAATAAAAAAAAAAATGAATCCCACCACTGCTGACACTCACCTATTATCACTTGAAGCCACCATAATTAATTTTCCTACCATAAATATTTCCTCTACTAATGAGAGGAGAAAATGAAAGAACCAAGGCAAAGCCATTAAAAAATTATCCTATACAGAACTTCCATTTTGCTAGTGAAACAGGGTTAATTAATCTAAGTATTCTTCCTAAACCGTATGATTGCTGAACAAGAAAAATAAGTTCATCTCCAGACTTCAGATATCTGAGTGCTACAAAACAAATTTTAATCTATTCAATACACAACAATGAAACTATGACAGTTCTTAGGCACAGTTTTTCCCCCCGGCACTTTTTTTCTGGATGTACACATTGTTTTCTCACCAGAAAGGAGGAAGAAACACACTTGGGAGATCTAGAATATCATACAATGCTTCACACTATTCTTGGTGATTAATAGTGTTATCTGTTCTTAAACTGTGTATTTGTCTAATCAACACTAATAGGTAAAGCTATTGGGTTGAAAGACTGGAGAGCTGGAATGGGATCAGTGGTGGGTTTCAAAATTTTTTAGAACTTCTTCTGTAGGTGTGGCCTGCTTTGTGGGAGTGGCTCGCTGGCCATTTGACCGGCTGGGAGTGGCTTGCCGGCAATGTGACTGGGTGGGTGTGGCCAACTTGTAAAATGTGGTGAAACTCACTTAACAACCCTCTTGCTTAGCAACCAAAATGTTGGCTCAGAAACTCTGGCATTTGAAGCATGCAAGTCTTTAAAGCTGTCAAGACCCTTGCACCCCTAACCTTTAGAAAAAAAAAACCAGGGTTTTTCAAACTTGACAGCTTTAAGATTTGTGGACTTCAACTCCCAGAATTCCTCCTCTCGCTCTTCATCTTGATGATGTGAGGACGGGCGAGGGGAGGGAGCTGGAACCGCTTCTAAATGGCACTGTAGATTTGTGGAACCTCTTCTGTAGAAGAGGTTAGAACTGGCAGGAACCCACCCCTGAAGGGGATATATTAAAAATATGCCAGCAACAATAAAATTCAAATACCATAAGCTAAATTTTAAAGCAGATTCCTGAAGCTTAATGAAATTTTTAGAGAATTGTTGCCTTTAATTTTTTTCTTAAATAGAGATTCAAACCTTGCCAAAAAGCCTGCACAAAATGCAAAAAAGATGTGAGAACACCAATATTGATGTGTGTACTATCCAGCCATCACAGGGAGAGGGAGTTCTCTCAATAAATCTGTATTTCTGAGCATTGATTGCATCTGTATATTAGTTGTAATTAAGGAAACAGCTTTCTAGGAATCGTAGAACTTAATGTCCACAACAATCCAGCCATTACATCATAATTCAATAATTATTATGATGGGAGATCATATTAGATTGAATAAAAACTTATTGAATAAATGTTTATGGAAAATATTACCATTGATATTACGATAATGATGTGGTGCAAATTTTTCAGGAAAGAAAAAAAGGGCCTGGAAATAAGTAGTTGAATTAAAATAACCCTCTTTTTTTTTTGCTGTAATCAAGATCTTGAAAAATAATGCAGAATCCAGCTTTGTGGCATCAAGTAACAAATAAAATACAGTCAATTAATAAAAGTTTATTGCATGTCACAGACCCAGATTTCATAAAGAAAACAGCATGTAATGGAAAGTATGGTGTAACATACATACCGTATTTTCACGACTATAAGCCGCACTGAAAATCCTAAAATTTGATCCAAAACCGGCAGTGCGGCTTATAACCCGGTGCGCTTTATATGTGGAAAAAGATCTCCCAGCTGGTTTCACGGCTTCCTGGAGCGCCAAGAACCTTCGCGCTCTTCTCCGCTCCTCGCGAGTGCAATAGATGTCCAGAAGCGGCTTTTGGGGCTAATGGGGATTGGATTTCCAGCTCGATAGCCCCTGCCGCTTCTGGACGTCTATTGCAGTTGTGAGGAGCCGAGGAGAGTGCGGAGAACAGCGCGAAGGTTCTTGGCGCTCCAGGAAGCTGCGAAAGCAGCTGGGGGAGGCGCACGGCTTGGTTTCTCCTCCCTGGACGTCGCAGCAGCAGCCCCAAGCGCACCGATCTCTGTGTTTTTCGCATCGGGGTGTGCTGCAAGGTGATCAAACCAGTCAGTCCTAGAGGAGATCAACCCTGACTGCTCTTTAGAAGGCCAGATCCTGAAGATGAAACTCAAATACTATGGCCACCTTATGAGAAGGAAGGACTCACTGGAGAAGAGCCTAATGCTGGGAAAGATTGAGGGCAAAAGAAGAAGGGGACAATGGAGAATGAGGTGGCTGGATGGAGTCACTGAAGCAGCAGGCGTGAGCTTAAATGGACTACAGAGGATGGTAGAAGACAGGAAGGCCTGGAGGAACATTGTCCTTGGGGTCGCAATGTGTCGCACATGACTTCATAACTAACTAACAACAACAACAATAACAAAATTACAGCAAAGCAAAATGTGATCCCATGATTCAATACTCAAATTTATACAAAGTCTTTCAGTGTAGGATTTTGCAGCATTTATTCTCTAACCCTGCTCATTATAAAATCTGCAATAGTTTAAGAACTCTCCAAAATGTAATATTTGTAAATCAGACTAGATATGATGCTTTTTTAACATATAATTTGCTGTTTCCAACTGAGCTCTGAATGGCATCATGGCTTATTCTGCTTGTCATTAATTCTATGTCAAGAATCCTGATCTTGTTCCAGATGTATCAGCACCTGACATGAGAACCCCAATTTATTAAAACCTCGAAGTCATGGTGACGTGATCTTGGGACACTGCAACTGGTTGTAAATGCAAGTTTGAGAAGCACACAATGCAATCAATAGCAATAGCAGTTAGACTTATATACCGCTTCATAGGGCTTTCAGCCCTCTCTAAGCAGTTTACAGAGTCAGCATATTGCCCCCAACAATCCGGGTCCTCATTTTACCCACCTCGGAAGGATAGAAGGCTGAGTCAACCTTGAGCCGGTGAGATTTGAACCGCTGAACTGCAGATAACAGTCAGCTGAAGTGGCCTGCAGTACTGCACCCTAACCACTGCGCCACCTTGGCTCTTCAGTTTCCCTGAGAAGGGTGCGTGTTGTAACTTCAATGAGAGGTTGTAAGCAAAGGTGGGATTCACTTACTTTCCCCACCAGTTTGCAAAAGTGAGCACACTCGCACTTGTTTCACTCTCATGGGCCTTGTCTGCACATGTACACCACCTTCTGAGCATGTGCAGTGCTCACGCATTATGTTGGGGTGGGTGGGCGTAGCCTCCCATAGCTGCCATTACTGATTCACCCGAACCAGAGAGAACTGGTTGAATACCAGCTGTAGTTGTAAGTAGCTTTTTTGAAGTCTGCTATAATCCCAAAATGACTGGTCATAAGTACAGGGCAACCTCTATCTGAAGTGACTTTGAAACCAAGCCCTTTTGAACTCTTTCTAGTTTCTCATCCATTTGGATTTCACTATGCTCCATATACAAATGTCTTTGTGCCTTGGCATTAAAATCTTCAAAGCAGATGGCATATTATACCTGCTTTGCTAGAGGGAGTTGCAGCCGAAGTCCTCTGAGTATTCAGAGCAGCCCGAGATGAATATGAATGTGCCACTTTCTGAATAATGTAGCATGTAATCTAACAAAGAAAAGGGACACGGTGGCTCAGTGGCTAATATGCTGAGCTTGTCAATCAGAAGGTCGGCAGTTCAGCAGTTCGAATCCCTAGCCCTGGGTAATGGAGTGAGCCCTTGTGACTTGTCCCAGCTTCTGCAATTCAAAAACATGTAAAAATGCAAGTAGAAAAATAGGAACCACCTTTGGTGGGAAGCTAACAGCTCTCTGGGCATCTTCAGCATTTAGTCATGCCAGCCACATGACCACGTCTTTGGACAACGCTGGGTCTTCAGCTTTGAAATGGAGATGAGCACCACCCCCTAGAGTCAGGAACGACTAGCACAAATGTGTGAGGGGAACTTTTACCTTTACCTAACCTAACAAAACCCAGTATTTAAAACAAGGTAGTTATAGAATTATATTTCCTTCAGGAGTCTTGCAGATATTTTTTTTTACCATTTGGCTTTTCATAATTAAACTGTAATGAGTTTTCCCTGCAGAAATTTACAGGTGCTCCTCTGGCTCAGATTTACTGGAATCTGCAGCAGCATAATCTTCATAAAGCAGTAGAGATATAATTCTGTTAGGCAATTTCAAGGGATGGATTTCTTTTTTGGTTAAGGCATCTATTATTGCAATAATACAATAATTACAAAAAATACTTAGGGTCAAAATACATTCTTGTTTAATTCTCTTGCTGGTAAACATCCTAATCCTAATCCAGCAAGAGTGACATTCACTCTCAGACTTGTGTTTTTATAATGTGTATATAATATAACAATTGTAGATGCTTTGAGTTAATTCCGAAGAGAGAAGAGATGGAGTCAGAACCTGTCTGAGATTCACAAATAGGACAAAAGATTCTAACTTAAATGACTGGATATTTTTTAATCAATTCAATGTCAATCAATTAGATCAGTCCTTGATCCTGCACAGAATGATCTTCCCCAGGGGTGGGTTTCAACCGGTTCGCGGCGGTCCCTGCGAACTGGTTGGTCGGCGAACCCGGAAGTAAGTAACTTCCGGGAACGGTGAAGGGCGCACCCGCCCGCCCACGTTCCTTACCCGGTTTTGACGAGTTCTACGCTTCCACGCATGCGCAGGACACATACAGCGCCTGCGCGATCCTCCAGGAGCAGCTGGAGCATCGCACAGATGCTAGTACGCATGCGTGCGCTGCGCGCGTGCATGAGGACGCCGCCGGCTCCGTTCCAACCGAACCGGTTGGAACGGGGCGAGAAACCCACCCTTGATCTTCCCCAATTCTTCCTGATCCTTTACTAGGAGATTATCTTTTTCCAGCCTGCCTACAAAGTTCCAATAAAGATTTCTCGCCATAGAATTATTAATTATATTAAGCAGGCTTCGTGGCTAGCTTGCTAGATTATCTTTTTCCCCCTCCTTCATTTCAGATAAAGAATAATTATGGCTGTGCTATGGTGTCTAGAAATGTGGCTGTATTATAAAATATAAGAGAAAAACTGTAGCCCACAAACTAGGTTCATATCAGTTCAAGGCAAATTAAATCCAGATCTGGAGCTTTGCTGAAGTTTTAATTCATTAGTTTATGTACTTCAGGAGCTGAAACTGGAATGGCCAGCAGATTCTCTTCCCCTTTCAGCATCTTGAAAATCCTCCCTTCCATATAAATCTTGAAAATATTTCCCCAGATTGTGGCTGGTCCCACAACCGAAGGCCAGAGTTTAGGAGAGTCTTTTGCATGATTAAATCTCATACATCACTTTTGCCGTTCATGAACAAAAATATTTGTAATGCTTCTTCTGAAAGAGAACCTTGTATATATTAAGGGTTTGTTTTTTTTTGGTGGGGTTGGCGACTTTTTGCGCCAATTACTTTGAGGTCTTTTAGAGAATATAAAAGTCAAAAGAGGGCATGTATGATATCATCCTTGATTTTGAACCTGACAAAAATGTGAGTTTTCTCAGTCTATCTGTCAGACCTGAAAGCCATCTTTTACCCTTGGCACTTCGGGCCTGTCACATTTTCTACTGTGGGAAAATGGGAGTGGGGGATTATACAGAGTGTGGGTGATATGTAGCCATAATAACATTCTTTCTCAGAAAGTCAAGGTCATCTGGCTCTGCAGATGCGATGAAGTGACTGGGAGGCATCTCCTGTTTTGGGTGAGTGGTGGGTAGGGACTTGAACTTTCTTTTGGGTGGGGAAAACCTAGAAACTTTTAGATTCGGGTTTTCCCAGTTGTGCCAATATGACATCTGTAATAAAATGGAACTTTGGGGAAACTCAAGCCTCGGAGTCTCTTTTCGTTGGGGGTGTTGTTTGGAAACCTGACGCTACCTTTATTTAGGATGTCGTACAAAAGCCTCCATCTTTACATTAGTGTTGATCCAATGATGCCGTTGAGTGATTTCTTGGAGAATAGTTTTGGCATTTGGTCCTAATCTTGAGTTAAAACCTGCTCTTCTGATGGTCAATTCTTACATATAGTTCGTTTCCAAATCATACATGCAATCCAGTGATGGGTTTCAAATTTTTTTAGAACCTCTTCTGTAGGTGTGGCCTGCTTTGTGGGAGTGGCTTGTTGGCTATGGGACTGGGTGGGAGTGGCTTGTTGGCCATGTGACTGGGTGGGAGTGGCTTGCTGGCCATGTTACTGGGTGGGCATGGCCAACTCGTAAAATGTGGTGAAACTCACTTAACAACGCTCTTGCTTAGCAATCAAAATGTTGGCTCAGAAACTCTGGCATTTGAAGCACGCAAGTCTTAAAGCTGTCAAGTTACAAGACCCTTGCACCCCTAACCCTTTAGAGAAAAACCCCCAGGGGTGTTCAAACTTGACATCTTTAAGACTTGTGGACTTCAACTCCCAGAATTCCTCCTCTCGCTCTTCATCTTGATGATGTGCGGATGGGCGGGGGGAGGGAGCTGGAACTGGTTCTAAACGGCACTGTAGATTTGTGGAACCTCTTCTATAGAAGATGTTAGAACTGGCAGGAACCCACCACTGATGCAATCTTTTAAACCTGAATATTGAAGTGGTGTCTTTATAAGGAAGTATGTATATGTTTAATCAGGCAAAGGGGAATAGGGATATCGCCTAACTAGGACTGATATTGCCACATTCTTAAATGTGCTGCGCTTAATGCAATGTGCTTTCAATTTGATAGAAATTAATATAGCCAAACCTCCCCTTGGGAGCCCTCCAAATGGAGAAGCAACTGAATCCAACAAAATTGCATAATGTCCCTCCAGCTTTAACTCCTCTCTCAGGCGTGGTTCCTGAAATAAAATAAAATCAAAACTAAAATCAAATATTAGTCACCCAGTGAATGAATTCTATGCCTCTGGACTTGGCTTGACATCCTGCAATATTCTAGGAAAGCAACACAAGGTGATAGAAAGGAGATAAATGAGATTCGTCTGTGTTCTGATAGTCGATCACCTTTTCTAGTGCTGATGATTTCCCCCTTATAGTTTCTATGTCTCGTTCAGACCCTGAACTATTATATAATGAATTTTGCTTTCGGCCTGAAAGAATAGCATTTAAGAACAATGGCTCATCCAGGGAATGCAGAAAGACTTACTGTTCTGTTGTTTCTTTTCTATTGGTCTATTCCTTATAGCTGTGATGGCGAACCTATGGTACATGTGCCACAGGTGGCACACAGAGACCTCTGTGAAGGTATATGAGCCCTTGCCACAGCTTTGCTCCACTGCGCCTGCGCGTGCGCCTCCTGCTGGCCAGCTGGTTTTTGGATCTCTGCCACACATGCACAGGGGTGGGGCACATGCTAGGCTGCTCCTATTTCCAGGACATGGTCTCTTGAGAACTGGACCACATGGGCAGCAGGGAGGCACATGCCCCCCCCCACTGGTCCACCAACCCCTAAAAAGTTGAGGACTGCTGCTATAAATAAACCCTGATAGGCTACTCAAATTCTCTTTGAAGAACAGCTAAGTATGTCTATATGTTTTACTTAGGTAAATCAGCTCATTTTACAACTTTTCTCACCACATTTGTTAAGTGAATCACTGCAGTGATTTCATTAGTTAGCAATAGCAATAGCAGTTAGACTTATATACCGCTTCATAGGGCTTTCAGCCCTCTCTAAGCCTTTTACAGAGTCGGCATATTGCCCCCACAGTCTGGGTCCTCATTTTACCCACCTCGGAAGGATGGAAGGCTGAGTCAACCTTGAGCCGGTGAGATTTGAACTGCCGAACTGCAGCTAACAGTCAGCTGAAGTGGCTGCAGTACTGCACTCTGACCAGTGCGCCACCTCGGCTCTTAGTTACTTGGTTGCTCAGGGAATCTAGTTTCCCCATTGACTTGGCTTGTCAGAAAGTTGCAAAAGGGATTGTGTGACCCTGGGACACTGAAGCAATTGTCATAAATGTGAGTCAGTCGACAAGCATCTCAATGTAAATCATGTGACCCTGGGAAGGCTGAGTGTGAAAAATGATCAGAAGCCACTTTTTTTCAGTGCCGCTGTTACTTTGAATGGCCAGTAAGCGAACTGTTGTAAGTCGAGAATGACTTGTAGAAGCCCTCACATACGTTTGATTTTACTGATAAATTGTTGGGTGCTTAAAATGTTAACAAAACTCTTTTTAGATCCTACTTCAGAATGTAGCCAAGAGGTAAATCAGATGAAAACAGAGAAATTCGTTTGGAAATAAAGCAGTAGCTCTTTTTGTGTGCCCTATAAACTCTACCAATGCCAGGAGACCAACAGCCTAGTTAGTTTGAAGCATCTAATTGTTTTTTGTTCTCCCTTTTCTCTGCTCCATCAGCCAAAGAGATTCCTTCTTGTTTTATCCTTCCTCCTCTTAAGATTAAAGTTGGAATTCCAGTTTGAATGATTTTCTCACTACACACAAGATGCTCTTTCTCAGGAAGCTTAGCTTGTTTTTCCTTAAGCATTGTTAATTTAATATTGCAAGAATCCCTTTTCAAGAAATAAACGGCACAGATTGTTGCTAAATAGTCAAATTTAGAAATCAGTTGTGTTAGGTAAGCTCCCCGTTGGGAGAGTGAGTACGTTCAGTGAAGCGTTGTGAGAGTTGTGTTGGCATACAGAGACACTGCAGTTTAAATAGGCTTTTTACTTTCGTGGAAATAGAGGTATCAGAGTCCATCAAACAGTCCAAGTCATACACGGATAAGACAGTCAGTCATCAATGTCTTTCAGTTAAAGGATAATCCAAATAACATAGTCCAGTAACATACAATCAGTTCAGTACTCAAAGTTTGCTAGCAGTTGCAAAACTTACAATAGCTCACGGCACTTTCTAACAGCCAGCTTCCAAAACACTCAGATCAGATCAGCCCAGCATCTAACAAACAGAGAGATAATAGTGGAGTCTGGCTCCCTCTTATGGCCAATTGAGGAAAACAACAGCGAATCACATTTTACAGTATGATTTAAAGAAACAGGTATAACATTGTTACATGATTTATATATTGCCAACCCAACCATTAGAATTATATTCCTAACAAGTTGTGCTCCAAAAGGCATTGCCTACATGACAAGTCTGGGGTAGTCCTGTTCTCGAAAAGTTCTTGGAATTGTTGGGAATAATAATGGCCTCAAGGCGAAAAACTAGTATAGCCATGCTGGTAAATTGTCCCGAAAGGGAGAACTAGTAATCCAGCAGTTGTTTTCCAATCTTGGTTTGCAAGCTCTCTTTCAAGATGTATCAGCTCGGCTTGTAAGCAGAGCTTGTACGATTATTATTAATTTTACATACTGCAGATTACTATTAATCTACTAACTGATTCTTTTTTCTTAGGAGCTAAGTAACTGAAAATTTGTAGCTGTTTTGATGGCATTGCACACCCCCTCATCCAAAAGTTCATCCCTTGGCTCTTCTTTCGTGCTCCCCATTCCTTTGCACGCGGCACAAATTATCTTCTTTTAAAATGGTATGGAAATATTGTAATTAAAATTCAAATACTTGGGAGTTAATATTCAGGGACATCTGGCCAGCAGCTTTTTCTCCATTCCTCCTTGATCTGAAATAAGATACAAATATTGGGAATGCTTATGATTGCATATAATTCACAATATTTACTGCATTTTTTGTTTAAGGATATGCTATTGTATGTTTTTTGTAGAAATATGTCCTACTGAATTAAAGAGCAATATGTACAGCAGTGATGGGCAACCTTTTTGGCGTGGTGTGTCAAAAATCGGCAAAAAATCGAGCATAACTCGCGTTGTGTGTCACTTCGACAAAAACATAATTTTGCGCAATTTATAGTTTAAACTACAAAAATATATAATTGCAATATAATTGTATTTAATAAACCAAAAACAAATTATTTAACATAGCTGCTTAGTAACTTCTTTGTTCATCAGTCGATTTCGTATGTTGCCCTTGATATTATTATCAGTATCACTTACCAACGGTCCTGCTTAGCAACCAAAATGTTGGCTCAGAAACTCTGGCATTGAAGCGTGCAAGTCTTAAAGCTGTCAAGTTACAAGAACCTTGCACCCCTAACCCTTTAGGAAAAAACCCCAGGGGTCTTCAAACCTGACAGCTTTAAGCCTTGTGGACTTCAACTCTTCAACTAAAAGAGAGACTGATAAATATTAAAAAAATAAAACCAAAAAGCAGCTACTGCAGTGGCTTAGAATTTTACTCAATTACTGTTGAGCCCATGGAAAGTTCTGCAGCCCCAGGAGCAAAGGAAGGGGGACGGAGAGAGAGAGATTGGCTGTTTGGGGTGCTTGAAACCACCTGGCCCTCCCCAAAGGAAACCCTCATTTGCAGGATGAGCCTCGACTGGCTCTGCCCAGCGGGGTTACCCCAAGCGCCATTGGGCAGCGACGGATGCTTATCCTTTTTCCTTCGGCTGCTTCAGCTGGGACTTCAGACACCCCAAGGGAGGGACTTTATCGGGCCTCCCCCTCCCCACCCTTTGAATGAAGGTGTGATATGGCTCCTCCATCCCTGCTCTTTAACCCAGCCAGAATTACAGGAGGGCTGCCCCCGTTCTGCTTTCCGGGGTGGATCTTAGCCGAGGGACACCAAGACCCCAGAATGGGTGGGGGGTGGGGGAAGAGCTTCTTGACGGAGGCCACGATCGACTTTTGGAAGTTGTGTTTTCGTAAAATAAGATTAACCTTTGGATGTGTTTGTTCCGCTCGGCCAGCGGCGTTTTCTCCCACTTAATCCCGGCGGATCCTGATATCTGAGCTGGAAAACTGCAACCCCCCGGAAATGATGACGCCCTGCTGAGTAGCTAGGACTTGCAGAAAAAGGCTGCAGAGAGAGAAGCATTCGATCCGTAATCCGTCTGTGGGGGGCGCTGGGGACAGGCCGGGCCCCTTCTTCCCACCTCTATCCCCCCCCACTCTTGAGGGACAAGCCCTTTCCCCTGTCCCAACGGTGGAATTTGAGGCTACCTCTGCTTTCCCTCTCCCTCCCTCAGTTGTGCAGCAGCGGCAGCGGCAGCTCTCAGCCTGGGCGGCAGCGTCACACAGGCTGTGGAAGGAGGAGGAGGAGGAGGAGGAGGAGGAGGGAACCAACCAAAGAGAGGCTTTTACCGAGTCTGCGTCCCACAGCCAGGACCGTCCTGGCGCCTCAAGCCGCGTTTCTTCCTGCAAAGCC
Source organism: Thamnophis elegans (assembly GCF_009769535.1). Classification (NCBI taxonomy): domain Eukaryota; kingdom Metazoa; phylum Chordata; class Lepidosauria; order Squamata; family Natricidae; genus Thamnophis; species Thamnophis elegans. Next base: position 63,378,935 of record NC_045549.1, read on the forward strand.
CTTCTGGCGTCAAGCGGAACTCTCGGGTTCCTCCTCCTCCTCCTCCTCCTCCTCCTCCTTCCACAGCCTGCGTGACGCTGCCGCCCAGGCTGAGAGCTGCCGCTGAAACAAGTTTGGGGAGCATGTGCGTGTCACCCGAAATGGCTACGCGTGTCAGCACTGACACGCGTGTCATAGGTTCGCCATCACTGATGTACAGTATACCCAGTTATTTAGCAGTGCAACATTATGCCTGTTACCCTTTGTAAAACAGAAAGTAAGGCCAATTAGATCTAGATAGGAACAGCACTTAGATTTATTTACTGCCCCATAGTGTTTTACAATGTCAGTATATTGATTGCACCAATCTGGGTCTCCACTTTACCAATCTCAGAAGGATGTAAGTGTCAGTGTTCCAAGTATCATGTAGATTTAAATCAGAGTCCAAGGCTTAACGATCCTTAAAGTTCCAATTTAATAAAGCAGACATCTTATCACGTCTGTGTTAATCCCAATTCTGGAAATTACATCAGAATTCTACCCAGTTAAAAGTTCATGATCTTGTCACAATCCATCACATGGTCCAATCTTCTTCTTCCATGCTGGCATCCACACCCAGCTGCTTCCGGTCAGGTGTAAAAGTGCAGAGACAAAGATGACCTTGGTCTTCTAGAAAAGAATGATAACAATACATTCCACAATCCTACTACTGTCTATTCCCCCCTCCCATCAACTATACTAAAGAAACAGCATAATGAAATAAGAGAAAGTGTGGCAGGCCAAAATTCTAAAAGGGATATAATTACAGGCCTGACAGTAAGGCTGAGTCAACCTTGAGCCCTATCGGGACTGAACTCCAGATTGTGTGTAGAGTTAGCCTGCAGTAGTGCATTATAATCACTGTGCCACCAGGGATCATGGTCAACTTATTCCAGGAGTACAGTCTAAGTTAATGTATTACTTACATTTACACAATGGAGTTTCTCCAAAATTAATTTCATTTTATATCAATATGACTGTGAAATTTTTTTTTTTTACGAAAAGGAAGCAATCAGAGAAAGTTGGCTCCAATTGACTGAGGCTGCAAAATTGAAAATTTCAAGCACATTTTGCTGTCATGCGTTACAAAACCCAGGTACAAAATTTGATTCCCATGTAATAGCAATTATGTGTGAAACCTCCTTTCAGTTGTTATATCCCACAAAACAGCATAAACAAGCGTCTTATTAGAGGATGCAATAACTTCTGAAATGCTTCCACAATTGCACACTTTATCTACTAGGAATCTAGGCTGCATAAATAGAGGGATAGAAGCAAGATCACGTGAAGTGTTAATACCACTTTATAATGTCTTGGTAAGGCCACACTTGGAATACTGCATCCAGTTTTGGTTGCCACAATGTAGAAAAGATGTGGAGACTCTAGAAAGGGTGCAGAGAAGAGCAACAAAGATGATTTGGGGACTGGAGGCTAAAACGTATGAAGAATGGTTGCAGGAACTTGGTAGGTCTAGTTTAATGAAAAGAAGGACTAGGAGAGACATGATAGCAGTGTGCCAATATCTCAGGGATTGCCACAAAGAAGAGAGAGTCAAACTATTCTCCAAGGCACCTGAGGGCAGAACAAATAGCAGTGGGTGGAAACTAATCAAGGAGAGAAGCAACTTAGAACTGAGGAGAAATTTCCTGACAGTTAGAACAATTAATCAGTGGAACAGCTTACCTCCAGTCATTGTGAATGCCCCAACACTGGAAGTCTTTAAGAAGATGTTGGACAGCCATTTATCTGAAACGGTATAAAGTTTCCTGCCTAGGAAGAGGATTGGACTAGAAGACCTCCAAGGTCCCTTCCCACTTTGCTATTGTATTGAATCAAAACAAGTAACTGAGCAATTGAAGGAAAGGAAAGCTCCTTATTCCCACTGAGGTCTTTAAAATTAATGTTACGTTTTTGTTCTCTTTCAAATATTTTTTGTTCTCTTTCAAATATTTGTTCCATTTCAAATATTCATAAGAAACAATAAATAATAATACACGGATACCTCAATATTAAGAATCAGGTTCAAGACAGGAATCCTAATTAAATTACAAAATAATTAAATGAATTTTGCAATAGTCTATTAACACCGCACTTATCTTTAATTGTACAATTCAAGCAACTTTATGTACGTTGACACTTCAGAATTCTAGTCAATACTGATATAAACCATTTTCCTTATCTTTAAAGTTCTAACATTATTGTAGTGTTAACAATTTCCAGTTTATAGTTTATCATCATATCCAGATAATATCTGTATTCTTTAACGTATTCTTTGCATTTTATAATACAAATTTTAAACAATTTTAAAAAATGATATAGATTGGTAGGTCCAAAGAATAACAGGAGGTTGGTCAATAAATATGAAAAAAAAATGTTCCATACAAACACACACCAACCAGAAGACTGGGACATGACCATCAACGTTTTAAAAAGGCAGAAGAAAGTCCCTATTAATTAATGCCCCGTCTCCTGAATGCAGTCAGTAAAATCTGAACTAAACAATTATATGAGAAATTTTATGATTGGATCGAAGACAACAATATCCTTACAGTGGAGCAAGCAGGATTTAGAACAGGTCGATTTATCATAGGACAAGCAGAGATATCATAACATCTCACGGATATTTAGATTCTCTTTATGTGTCTTTTGTAGACTTTACATTTGTTTCCAGTTGTTTATTCATAGAGATATTGTAGAAGAAACTACAGTCTATCAACATGATAAACAATAGTGGCTGCTGAACTGTAAACTTTATAGCAACACTAAAGGGAGGATCAGTCACTGCCCCAATGATATCTAACGGGTTAAATCAGTATGATGTTAGCAAAGATTTGTCCTTGAATCATCACTCTTTAATCCTTATGTATACTCAGTTGTAGAATATCTCTTAAAATGTAATGTTTAAAGTAGCTGCTAGACGTAGTTGAGTTCTGCTGATAACATGGTTATACCTTCACTGCCTGTGATAGGGATACAAAGAGCCTTAAAGCTGCTCAATGCTGTGAAGATAAGAGTTTTGATTTTATATATTGGATTTTTTTTTAACTTTGACCATGTAGCCCATCCGGATTTTGCAAAAGATATAAATATAATGAAAAATAAATAATAAATCAATGTGCAATGTGTTGAATATCAGACTAAAAAGGGAAACAGCAGAAAACAGAAAAGGGATTGCTTATGAAGAATCCAAAATTCTCGTTGAGTGAGCAGGATACTAAAGAATGTCTAGGCTACGTAATCTCAAACCAGGGGCTTCTGAATCCACGCCAGTTTCTTTCTTTTCTCTTGAGAGGCAGAAAGAGGCCAATGGTCTTGTGTCTAGCATTATAAAACATCTGGTAGAACTATCAAGAGGGAGTTATCTTAACAGAGCTGCTGGAACATTTTTATTAAATTTATTTAAACGCATACACACATACTTATCTAAAATGGTTGTAAGGGGAAGAAATTTATTCAGTTTTGTTAATGCTTTGTATTGATTAACAATATTGCTTTTAGACCAAAGAGAAGGAAAATCATGAAATATTTTAAATCAAAAGATAATCTTTAAATTTTCACACATCTAAAGGAGTGGGAAAACTTAAATTTATCTCAATTAATTTTAGAACAAGAAATCAAGATCAAGTCCTCTAAAGCTCCTAAGTTACTATAAAAGCACAATTGGATGGAGGTGCTTTCTTTACTTTTTTGCGTGTTCAAGGGTGATTTTGCTATACTGAGACATAATGATTTTATTCAACATAATGGATTCATTTTCACATGATGAAGGTATCTCTCATATTCACCAAGTTCCATATTTCTTCAGTGTGCTTTTGATCTGACGTTAAATTATTGTTGATGATAACTTCACTTAATGAAATTCCAGTACTGTAACAATGCTGAAATATTATAACAATATATGTGCATTTTTTGTGATAGCCCACTTTTCCTGAAACAATTGGTCCAGATCCAGGATGATTCCAGACTGTCTTGTTTGATAATAACATTCTTTTAAAATTCCTCACACACCTCATGTTAAAAATAAGAAATTTAAAATGTGAGTAATAAGATATGATGTGCCAGGCACAATAAAGTAATAATCAAGATGGTTCAAAGGGACACATGTGTACTTTGGTTCACATAATCATTCAAACTTTGTTTTTCCTCTTCTACTGTTTGATGGATTTGCAATAGCCCCCTGTCCCCTACTTTTCTTGGCAGGTACAACCTGTTGATGCCACTTTGTGGATGTAAAGCGTGGTACATATTCAAAAGTTTGGTGTTTTCCGGTCCAGGCTTTCCAGTTCAGCTAAAGTCCAGTTGATGATTCCAGCTGAATAGTGTATTACTGGAACTGCGCATGTATTAATGGCTTTAATTATGTTTCCAGCATTCAGGTTTGATTTTAATATTTTGCGGACCCTCCTGATGCATTCCTTTTGTGTTGACTCTTTGACTTTTCTATTCAAATGTTATCTGCTTCCAATGTCTAGGCTCTTTTATTATTATTATTATTATCATCATCATCATCATCATTAACATTAACATTATTATTATCATTATTTAAATATTGATGAAAACATGACAGAAGAGAAGTAAACATTTATACACAATGTAATTATATATAAAAATTCTATGCAGTATTGCTGTGTTATCATAACTGGAAGTCCAATTCAGCTATCCAGGAAATTGTTCTGAATATACTACACTGTGATACATCCCAAAAGGAGAAGTGAGCCGTCACAACCTGGTTCATGCAGATAGAAATATGGTTCTCTAATGAAATAAGTGAGGTGTGGTTATCATATAAAGCTAGGTAGCTCAGCTATGTTGTGTTCTTAATGTGATCTGCAGATATCAATTTTCTTTTCATATTCTGAAAAAAAATTGAAGAACCAGGAATTTGGAAAAAGCCCCTTGAAAACTGGGTGTCTTTATCTCCAGGACTAGAATAAGTCAACATTATCATTTCTAATTAGTTTATTTTGTTTTGCTAGTTCCTTTGAAACACATAGGGATGGAAATCAATACCTGACAGAACCATTAATGTCTTAATTCAGCGTCCGGAAGGATCGAAGCAGATTGACTGATTTATGATAGTGGTCTCCAATTTTTACGGCTCGGTGGACTGACAGCAGCGGAGGTGGCAGCGGAGTGGGGGAGCGGAGGGGATGATTTCGTGCCAGTGTGCCTGTGCTGCTTTCACAAATGCAGCATTGCACATGTGTGCACATGCACACACTCCCAGTAGATCTGTGACCTAGTTCCGACTGAGTACTGGGTCTCAGACCAGTGCTGATCGCTGATCTATAACATTGCAGTATCTTGATGTCCTTGATGCTGCTTTTGTCCACTTTTGTCCAGTTAGACTAAGTGCTTGTAACTGCTGGAAGAATGGAGAATCATC